>NW_020693152.1:0-6728 GCF_002925995.2 Terrapene triunguis
GGCCACCAGGAGGGATCCGGGCAAGGCTAAATTTCAGCCTCGAGCCCCACGTTGGGCGCCAAAACTGTCACCGCCTGAGGGGCTCGAGGCGGACTTCAAAGGGTCCGTTGGCCCGGTGTGCTTAGCACCAATAAAGACACCGAGGGGAGAAAGCAAGCCAAGTTTATTCCAGAGCTCTGAAATGACACTAGGAGACCAGCATGTCTCAAATCCAGTGCCACAAATACAAATAACTTTTACCTTTTTATACTTCAAGCAGTTTCTATGTAAGCCTCTGTCTGTTAACTCCCTAGTATTCCTCCCACCCCTCCCTTCTCTAGCCGTTACAATTAGAAAAGTTCCCATACGCCTGTGAGAAAACTTTCCCAGTCTCTGCGGCCTTGAGTTAGACATCTGCAAAACTAACTTTCCTCTTTCTTATCTCTATTATTTCTGCTAGTGTGAGTAAAACTGAAGCCATCTGCTAAAAACGCTGACCAATACATTTTTGCTGTAGCCTGTAAGCATTACACACAGAAGTAAGTGAGAGTTCACAAGATGGAGTCTGGGGGTTCCGCTAGGCCCAGAGCAAAAGAGCTTCATCGACACTTTGGTCTTCCACTCTCCCGAGTTACCTGGTAGCTATGCCTAGGGGGGGTCCCCAACACGCCCCTGCTCCTTTTCAGACTTCCTGCGAATCTCTGATTCGCGGGAAGCAGGGGAGGGGGCGGAGCGTTCAGGGGAGGGGAGGAGGGGGAAGTGAGCTGAGGGCGGGGTGGAGAGCTGCAGCGCGGGGCCCTCGCAGCGCGGGGCCCAATTCAGCTGAATCGGCTGAATCGGCTTAAAGCCGGCCCTGGTGGCAGTGACATCACAAAGGCCTTTTGCAGGACCTCAGCCTATTGGTCAAAGGTGGTAGGGAGGTGATGACCTCACAGAGAGATGCTGACATCAGCCAGGCAGGACGGGGCGCAGAGCTAGGGAAACCTCAGAGACCCCTTTGGCTTTGCTTCAGCAAGTCTCCTTCTCGAGGTCTCTCTTTGAGGACTGAGAGAGTATTCGGGTTCACGTACGTGAGCGCGAGAAGCAGCCTTTTTCGAGTTTTCTCCTTTCCTTTTACTGATTTTACCAGAAAACAGACGTCCCTGTTTAGAAGGTAAGAGCCTCCAAAAGGTTTTGGAACCTGCTCAGTCGGATCCACCTGGTGCCAGCTGAATTCTAGGCATGGAAAACACTAGTTTAAGGTGGCAGAATTTTATTCCCCACCTGGGATTTTGTCCCGTAGAATCACTGGGGACATTAGGGTTTGTCCTTTTCATTTTACCTTTTCCTCCATCCCTCCTTCCTTTCTCTTCATCTCTTCCTTCTTTTGTCCTTTATCCTGTTCCCCTCCCACCACCAGGAGGTGTGTGTGTGGTGTGTGTGTGTGTGTGTGTGTGTGTGTTGCTGGGGGTGCTCTTCACCTCCCCTTGTGGGAAGTTCATCCAAAACTGTGGGGTTTAAATAGTGCTTGGACTCCACTGACACTAGATGCTGCCATCCTGTGGCTTAGCATTAGTGTCTGGGATGACTTGGGGCAAGATCTCAACCTCCCTGCAACCCACTTCACTGCTGCCAGAATCCCTCCTGCCCCCCCTGCTAGAGCTGCCTCCCTGCCCAACCTGGATGGGGGTGGAGAAGAGAGTTCTGAGAACTTGATCTTTGGTTTGGAGGTGGAACAGCTATCAAGAGCACTGAGGGGGAGGTAGCAGGAGCTCACCCTACAAGGAGGGGGGTTGGCACTGGAGGTTACTAGAAAGGACAAGAAGACTCCATTCTGGGGTTCAGGAGGTGAATCCATCCCTCAGTGGTGGGCAGGTGCTGGGTGGAAATACTGTTGGTTCCAGGTGCCCTTAATTCCCCCTGATTCCTCAGGGCATTTGAGTCTCTGACAGGTTCTCATTCCCTTGCAGCAGGAGGACGTCACAGCCAAAGTGATGCACCAGCTCCACATCATCCGGCACTTGCGCCAGGTGCCTGAGACACTGCAGGGGCTGTGCCTCTGAGGCCATCAGCAACTCTCACTCCATGCTGTAGGTACTGCTCTGGCTCACTGTAAATGGGGAGCTAGTGGAAGGGGAAATGGAGCCCCCTGGAACTCACTGAAAGGGAAAGTGGTGGATTCTCCATCTCTTGATGTCACTGAATGAAGACTAGATGCCTTTCTGGAATGTGTTTTCCAAAAAAGTAACTGTTGTGCTATACAGGAAGCCCATGATATGCAGGGGGTTGGATTAGATGCTCTAAAGGTCTCTTCTGGCCATAAAGTCTACTAATTTTGGAAAAACTGAGTGCTGCATTGGGAGCAGCCTCTGATGTTTTACTGTCTAGCCGGCTTGCTTCCTAGAATGAAAACGCATTGAGTGGGGTGATCCACAGGGAGTAGCTCAAACCTTCAAAGCGTCTGGTCAGCGGCAGGACAATAGCACTTCAGGGGAGGGGTGTGTGTGGCAGTGACATCACAAAGGCCTTTTGCAGGACCTCAGCCTATTGGTCAAAGGTGGTGGGGAGGTGGTGACCTCACAGAGAGATGCTGACATGAGCCAGGCAGGATAGGGGCACAGAGCCAGGAAAACCTCAGAGACCCCTGTGGCTTAGCTTCAGCAAGTCTCCGTCTCGAGGTCTCTCTTTGAGGACTGAGAGAGTATTAGGGTTCACGTATGTGAGTGCGAGGAGGAGCCTCTTTCGAGTTTTCTCCTTTCCTTTTACTGATTTTACCAGAAAACAGACGTCCCTCTTTAGAAGGTAACAGCCTCCAAAAGGTTTTGGAACCTGTTCAGTCTGGTCCATCTGGTGCTAGCTGAATTCTAGGCATGGAAAACACTAGTTTAAGGTGGCAGAATTTTATTCCCCCCCTGAAATTTTGTCCCGTACAATCACTGGGGACATTAGGGTTTGTCTTTTTTGTTTTACCTTTTCCTCCATCCCTCCTTCCTTTCTCTTCATCTCTTACTTCTTTTGTCCTTTCTCCTGTTCCCTTCCCACCACCAGGAGGTAGGTGTGTGTGTGTGTTTGTGTGTGTGTGGTGTGTGTGTTGCTGGGGGTGTTCTGCATCTCCCATTGTGGGAGGTCCATCCAAAAATGTGGGGCTGAAATAGTGCTTGGACCCCACTTTCACTAGATACTGCCACTTTGGTCTTTGATGCTCCAGTTGGGTGGGAGGTGGGGGGTGGGGAAGGCACCTCCTAGGGAGTCCAGGATAGTGTGTGGGGGTCTCTTTGCTATGAGCTGCTGAAGGAGTTGGGGGCTGAAGGCATCACTGAGAGTGGGAAGTGTGGGGCCCAATCTGCCCTGGGTCCTGAGGGGGGGAAGGGGGCACATTGCCCCACCATGCCTCTGTCCTTTCCCCAAGTGGCAGCAGGCGTCACCCTGTCCCCTTCTCTCCCTGGTGCAGGGACTCCCAGGGACTCAGAGGAGGAGGAATGGGTGGACGTGGCCACAGAGGAAGCTGCTCTCAAAAACATCCGAGAGCAGCTCCAGGGCTGAGAAGAAATACAAAGGTTCCCCAGCTGTGCTGGAACCGAAATTGTCCTGCCCCTTCCCAGCACTCTGACCCCCTGCAGAGGGTCTTGTCTCTGATGATCCACCCAGCCCTAATGGGGACCTTTCTCTACCATGATCTGGGACCCCCAAATTGGGGGTATTTGTCACACACCAGTTGGGTCTCCTCCCCGCACAGGCACTGTCCCAGTTCCTGACCCTGCTTGTGTAGGAGTTGTGGGTGATTTGGACAATGGGCGGGTCCCCACTATCCTCAATTCAGGCCTGAATCCTGCAGCTGGTGTGGGTGGGGAAGGGAGGTCCCTGGCTAATTGACTCTCTCTCCTCTAACCCCACTCCTGGTGGGTGCAGGATGAGGCCTAGCAGCTCATGTTCCTGCATGCCATCCACCCCGCGTGTCTCACTGCACAGCAGAGAGGGCAGGACACATTGGAGCTGCACTGCTGCAAGGCGGCTGTGGTGGAGAGGATCGTGGTAAGTGAGACGCGGTGCCCAGCAGCTGGAGGGAGGACAGAGACATGGGAGGGGTAGGGGTCTCCCCGGGCCAATGGATGGGGGATGGCTGGTGCTGGAGGGGCAGCTGAGAGCAGGGATTGCTGGGGCTGAAGATTGGGGAGAAGAGACAGGAGAAATTCTGAGATTGGTCACTAGTGGGCAGGAATCGGAGGAGCGGGAGGCAGGTGGGGGGATCCTGCTGGCTGTGTGGGGTGCTCCCTGTGTAATCTCCTCACTGGCAAGTGTCAGTGAGGCCCGAATTTCACACGCTCCTTTGTCTCCTTTGGGTCTCACAGGAGCTCATTGAGGCGCTGCCTGATAACTCTCCACCCAGCGGCATCCTCGCTAACTCCCTGATTGCTGTGGGCAACCTCAGGTACCGAGACCCTCCTGCCCGGTTCCCCTAACCCCGGTGTTGCTCAGGCCCAGGGGCTGGGAGTCACTGCCCCTCCCACTCCCAGCTCACCTCCCAAGGGTGACACCTGTGGCAGAGGTGGTGGGAAGGTTCCCTCTCTCCTGGCTGGGCTGTTCTTTTCACTCCAGTAACATTGCTATCGCTTTGGGGAGAGGTTCGCTCCCAGGATCAGATACAGGAGGGGCAGCAGGGTCCAGGGAACAGGCGCTATTCCTGCCCTTCCACTGTCTGTCTGGGAAACCTTGGCCTTGTCATTGGTGCCTCAGTTTCCATTTTCGTCAGCCTCTGCCTAGTTTCCTGCAGCTTCGCAGCCATGTTGGTGCCAGTCCCACCCCCGCACTGCACAGTCTGATACCGGCTCCTCTCTCTTCCCAGCACCATGACACCTGCCCTTGAGCCAGAGCTAGAGACCCACCTCCTTCGAGCTGCCCTGCATGCCGTCTTCACCCTGGGCACGCAGAAGGACAGCACCCAAGTCCGGGTAGATCATGCTAAAGTCATGGATTGAAGAGCCAGCTGTCATCCTGCCATGAATCCTGGCTAATTGCCAGCAGTGGGATGTGACTGCGAAAGGCCAGGATATGTTTTTCGGGGTCTCACCAGTGCTTCTCAGGGACCCCTCTTCCCATCCAGTGGCAGGTGTAGCCCCACTTTCCCTAACTCTGACCCATGGCTATCCCTTGATTTGCAGGAACTGCATAGGGTCTAGCCACACCTTGTGGATGCCATGCTGGGGAACCTGCTGGCAGAGTCCCCAGACGCCGACAGGCTCCACTGCATCTTGGAGGTGAGCCCGATCAGAGGGGTGGGAGCAATTTTTCCTTCACTCTTAGATCCATTTTCCAGTCTGTCCTCCTAGCTGGGTCCCCAGAGGCCCGTCCTCGGTCAGGGCAGTCAGTGCAATGCAGTGCCAGGCCCTTCCTCCTTGAAGGTCAGGGGAAGGAGCTGGGACTTCAAGCCAGAGCTCTGCCTGGTTCTGTTGAGCACTAACCAAAGGGCCCGTGGCTGGCTTGGGCAGTGAGAGTCTGAACCCCTCCTGTGAGATCCAGAAGATGGTCCTCAGAGAAGAGTCACAGGCTCCTTCCTAGAGAAACAGAAGGACCCCAGAGAATCAGCCCTTCTCTCTGACGGGCCCTGAGATTCCTGGCGGGATTGTGCTCACACTCAGTCCCTTCACTCAATCAAGGACTGGAGAGGCAGGGAGGGGTTGGGATCTGTCTCCTTCCTGGTGAGCTGTTCAGGAATCATGAGTTCAGGGAGGATGGGATCAGCCCCGACACCGAACATTGTTCCAATCTAGAGAGACAATGACAAGTTGTGATCTGCCGGATACAATCCCCTTCTAAAGCTCTGCAATCAACTAATCAGATATGCCACCCTGCGCACAATGTCTCAGCCCCCTGGGGATTGGGGAGAGGGGGGGGTCTCATTTGCACAACATGTGCACCTGCCCATTGATCCTGAGCTACCTCCTTTCCCCACAGCAAATTAACTTTACTGGATGGTGTCCAGGGTGTCGCAGGAGAGAGCCAAGGCCATTAGGAGCAGCACGGCCCTGATCAGATTCACCATCACCCTCCCTGAGTTTGACGTAAGTGACCTCTGACCCCAGCTTCCTGACTCCAGGCGTAGGCGGGCTGGCTCCAACTGGCTGTAGGATCTGCTGCTGCAGGGGCTGTGGGTTAGGAGTGTTCCTCTTGGGGAGGCAGAGGCAGATCAGAGAATGAGCTTGGCTGGAGTCAAGTTCTTCTTGTCCTCGTTAAGTGGTGACTGGGCTTTTAAGCAGACCATGCTCCAGGTTCACGCCTTCCTGTCATCCTGGAGCAGCTGGGGAAGCAAGTCCTCATGGAGGGCCCTGCCCATATCCCTGTTCTCCAGGCTCCCTTGGGGGCAGAGGAAATTAAGGGCCTAGCTCTAGCTTCTATCCTCTAGCATCTCCTGCAGAGGGGCTGAGGGGAAAAAGAGAGTCCTGGCCCACGGGGGACTGGGAGCTGACAGGAAAATGCTGAAGGAGTCCCCTCTCCCTCTCCCTTCCATTAGAACTCAGCAGAATTCCCCAGGATGGGTCACCACGTGGCACAGCTGGCTCTGTTGATCAGTGACCCAGCCAAGGACATCAGCCGGCAGGCCAGGGAGGGGGTTTATCGGCTCTACCAGCTGCTGCTGCACCAGAGGGGTAAGGAACCCAGCTGGGAAATGGCACCCGATAGAAAAGTGAGACTGGGACCCCAGCCAATTTCTCTCAGACTGACCCTGGCTGGAGGATGAGTCTCTGTCTGTCTCTTTCTCTGTTCTACACCCC
>NW_020693153.1:0-2605 GCF_002925995.2 Terrapene triunguis
TGGTAGGGTGGGGATTGACTGTGAAGGTCCTTGAAAATGAACACAAGCAGCTTATGTTTGATGTAATAGAGAAGGGGGAGTCAGTGGTGGGACTCAAAGAGAGGGGTGACATGGTCAAAGCAACAAGCCAGGAAAATGATCTCTGCAGCAGCATTCTGAATGCATATAAGTGGGGTAAGATTGCATTTGTCAAGGCCAGAGAGAAGGATGTTGCAGTTATCAAGATATGAGATGATGAGAGCTTGGACAGGAGTTATAGCTGTGTGGATGGATAAGAAAGGCTGTATCTTAGGCCTGGTCTACACTAGGCTTTTATGTCGACTTTAGCGCCGTTATATCGAATTAACCATGCACCCGTCCACACCAGGAAGCCATTTAGTTCGACATAAAGCTCTCTTTAAATCGATTTCTGTAATCCTCCCCAACGAGAGGATTAGCGCTAAATTCGACATGGCCATATCGAATTAGGCTAGGTGTGGATGGAAATCGACGGTAATAGCTCCGGGAGCTATCCCACAGTGCACCACTCTGTTGACGCTCTGGACAGCAGTCCGAGCTCGGATGCTCTGACCAGCCACACCCCCGGGAAAATTTGAATTCATTTTCATTTTCCTGTCTGGGCAGTTTGAATCTCAGTTCCTCTTTGGACATCGAGGGGAGCTCAGCAGCAGTGGCAACTATGCAGAGCTCTCCAGCAGAGATGGCCGTGCAATCCAATAGAAAGAGGGCCCCAGCATGGACTGATCGGGAAGTCTTGGATCTCATCGCAGTGTGGGGCGATGAGTCCGTGCTTTCAGAGCTGCGCTCCAAAAGAAGGAATGCTAAGATCTACGAGAAGATCTCCAAAGCCATGGCAGAGAGAGGCTACAGCCGGGATGCAACGCAGTGCCGCGTGAAAATCAAGGAGCTGAGACAAGGCTACCAAAAAACCAAAGAGGCTAACGGACGCTCCGGATCCCAGCCCCACACATCCCGTTTCTACGAGGCACTGCATTCCATCCTGGGAGCGGCCGCCACCACTACCCCACCCCTGACCGTGGACTCCGAGGATGGGATCATGTCCGCGGCCGGTTCCTCGTCGGACATGGCAGCGGACGGGGAAGATGAAGAAGGAGATGAGGAGGACGAGGCAGTCGACAGCGCTGGCACCGCTGATTTCCCCGACAGCCAGGAGCTCTTCATCACCCTTACCAAGATCCCGTACCAACCGTCCCCATCCCTTACCCCGGACACAGAATCAGGGGAAGGATCAAGCAGTAAGTGCTGTAAACATGTAAACATTTATTTAAAACAGAACGGTAATATTTATACTATTAACAATGTATATTTATAAAAGTGCTGTAAACTAGTAAAAAAATAATCAGGTACAAAACAGGAATATTTACAAAGGTAGCAAATGGGTTTTCATGATTTCTCTGTCTTAGGCTCTTCTCAATTTAGTCCCAAGTGTTAAAAAAAATTTTCACAATGTCCGTTACTACATGATTCCCAGGCCCAAGACGCTCCACTCCAAAGTCCCAGTGCACCTAGGCGAAAATCCGGTCAATGTGGCCGGGGATCGACGAGAAATCCTCGTAGGAGAACTCCTCGTAGGTCTCGTGGAGGTAGAGCTCAAGCCTGTTGATCAGGTTCCGGGGTAGGGCGATCTTAGTGGGCCCTCCGTGGTAGCAGACATGTCCCCTCCATGCCACAATCAGGTACTCGGGGATCATGGCCCGACATAGCATGGCGGCATACGGCCCCGGTTTCTGCATGCTTTCCCGCAGCATGCGTTCTCTCTGGGTGTCCAGGATCCTCAGGAGGGTGATGTCGCTCATGACGCCCTGCTTTGAATTAGGGAGGGGACTGTTAGTATTGGGACTGCTTTACAGCCACGCGGTGGAGGGAGAGGGGCAGCATACAGGGATCTTTCCCTGGGACAGCCGCGAGGGGGTGGGACAGGGGCAGAGTTGATGCTGTCCTGATTGCTGGCAGCAGAGACTGGCATTGCTTTCAATGTGAAAGAAGGCCAGTGCTACTGCTGGAGTTTTAAGCAGCCACAAGTCTGCGGCTTACCATTATTGCCCGCTCCAGAAGTTCAGGTCTCCAGCCACAGTTCTCTGAACACTCCAAGACCTCCGCAAGTCCACAGGCACTGAAGGCGACGGCCGAAAATTCGACCTTGTCCTGAGTGCGCATGTGAGAGGTTCAGTGCATGGTCTTGTTCACAGAGAAAGACTAGGTTCTTTGTATACAATTTCATTTATCTGTCTCAGGAATTCACTCCCTTTTTAAAATTCACACAGACACATCTGCGACTGTCTCCCAACCCAGCCTGTCAGCACACTCCCAGAGGCTAGCGCAGATTAGGCGGAGGAAGAAGAAGACGCGTGAAGACATGTTCTCAGAACTAATGGGATGCTCCCGAGCCCAGGCAGCCCAGCAGACACAGTGGAGGGAGAACTTGTCACAAATGCACCGAGCAGTCATGGAACGGGAGGAGAGGTGGCGTCAGGAGGACCAACAGGCTACTGAAAAGCTGCTTGGACTAATGAGGGAGCAAACGGACACGCTCCGGCGCCTTGTGGATGTTCTGCAAGACCGGAGGCAGGAGGACAGAGCCCCG
>NW_020693154.1:0-7437 GCF_002925995.2 Terrapene triunguis
CAAACGTTTGAGAGCCACTAGCACAGAGCCATTGACTTCAGAGGAACAATGTTGATTTACGCCACCTGGGGGTCTGGCTTTAGGGCTCGTCTATTTTTACCTGAGGCTAGCAAACAGGAAGGGACAAGACAGCGGCTACGCTTACACAGACGCAGCACCGCGAACTCTTGCGATTGGACCGCCAGTCTCATGCGATTTGGGTTTTTTCCTGAAAGCCCCAGCTCCCTGGAGTCAGGGGATTACAAGAGACTCGCAGCTTTCATTAAAAAAGAAAAGGAAGTTTCTAGCCCTCGTTGTCAGGAATAAAAGCTTGAAAATCTGATCCTTAAACTCAAGAATCAGAAGGCAAATGGACAGGAGCCGACCTTGGTGAGTCTAGAAATGTCATGATTTTTAAGCCGGTCTCCTGATTTGGCAAGGTCTGGCTTAGGAGTTTTGAACCTGTGGGGTTGGCCATACTGCAGTCGTAGCACTGAGGCTGTGTTTCCACTACAGCTCACGTTGGCATAAGTCACCCCCCTGAGCGATACAAGTTACACAAGCACCAGTCTGGACAGGACTCCAACGCTGGATCTCTGAACGAGTCGCTTTCTTCGAACACAGAACAAGGCTCGTTAGTAGAACACGGATTTATTAAAACAGGATTATCCCTTCCTCTATGTCCCTATCTGCTTTTGTGCAGGGCTTGTGTGCCCATCCCCCTGGCTTCCTGCTACAGATTTACAAGGCACAGTTCACATATCCCCCCAATGGACAGAGAGGATCCCAGCCTCAGCACACCCAGCCACAGCCAGGTGCCAGGCTTTGCACAGGCTGCCTGGGGCTTAACTAAATGGGAGCCATTTTAACCTATTGCATTTGAAAGGAGCATTTGCATTTGAGACAATTGTCTCACCATGTAGTCTGTCCTCTATTTAAAAGTGATCAGCAAAAAGGGTGTGGGGGCCAAGTGTTTGCACTCTTCTTGGCTTTTTTATGATTTATAAAGGCGGCCTTGGAGGGGGTGGGGGGAGAGGGAGAAAGAGTCAGGCATGTAGGAGCATTGCCAGCAGATCGAGGGAAGTGATTATTCTCCTCTATTCGGCACTGGTGGGGCCACACCTGGAGTATTGCATCCAGTTTTGGGCCCCCCACTACAGAAGGGATGTGGATAAATTGGAGAGAGTCCAGCGGAGGGCAACGAAAATGCCTGAGGAGGTTGTGAAGGCTAGGACTATAACAGGGTTTAAAAGAGAACTAGATAAATTCATGGAGGTTAAGTCCATTAATTGCTATTAGCCAGGATGAGTAAGGAATGGTGTCCCTAGCCTCTGTTTGTCAGAGGGTGGAGATGGATGGCAGGAGAGAGATCACTTGATCATTACCTGTTAGGTTCACTCCCTCTGGGGCACCTGGCATTGGCCACTGTCGGCAGACAGGATACTGGGCTGGATGGACCATTGGTCTGACCTAGTATGGCCATTCTTATGTTCTTATTAGGGGGCTGGGGCACATGACTTACAAGGAGAGGCTGAGGGAACTGGGGTTATTTAGTCTGCAGAAGAGAAGAGTGAGGAGGGATTTGAAGCAGCCTTCAACTACCTGAAGGGGGGTTCCAAAAAGGATGGAGCTTGGCTGTTCAGTGGTGGCAGATGACAGAACAAGGAGCAATTGTCTCAAGTTGCAGTGTGGGAGGTCTAGGTTGGATATTGGGAAACACTTTTTCATTAGGAGGGGGGTGAAGCACTGGAATGGGTTACCTAGGGAGGTGATGGAATCTCCATCCTTAAAGGTTTTTAAGGTCAGGCTTGACAAAGCCCTGGCTGGGATGATTTAGTTGGTGTTGGTCCTGCTTTGAGCAGGGGGTTGGACTAGATGACCTCCTGAGGTCTCTTCCAACCCTAATATTCTATGTGTTTCAAGATTTCTATTCTGCTGGCTTCTTAGGCCTGGTCTACACACAAAGTTGTACCATAAAACTAAGGGTATGTCTACACTACAAAATTAGGTCGGATTTATAGAAGCCGGTTTTATAGAAACCGGTTGTATGCAGCCGATTGTGTGTGTCCCCACATAAAATGCTCTAAGTGCATGAAGTCGGCGGACCGCGTCCATAGTACCGAGGCTAGCGTCGACTTCCGGCGCATTGCACTATGGTACCTATCCCACAGTTCCCGGAGTCTCCGGCGCCCATTGGAATTATGGGTTGAGATCGCAATGCCCGGATGATGCAAAGCAGTGCCGCGAGGGGTTCTGGGTACATTGCGTCAGGCCCCTCCCCCGCCGTCACAGCAACGGCAGACAATAGATTCGCGCCTTTTTACCTGGGTTACCTGTGCAGACAACATACCACGCCAAGCATTGAGCCCGCTCAGCTCAGCTCACCGTCACCATATGTCTTCCGGGTGCTGGCAAACGTGGGACTGCATTGCTAAACAGCAGCAGCAGCTTACTGCCTTTTGGCGGTAGACGGTGCAGCATGACTGGTAGCCTTCATTGGCGATCTGGGTGCTGGCAGCCGTGGGGCTGCATTGCACCAGCCCCTTGCCTTTTGGTAGAAGATGGTTTATTACGACTGGTATCCGTCGTCGTCGTACTGCAGTGGCTGTCAATCATGGGCACCCAGGCAGACAATGATGGTTATCAGTCGTAGTATGCTATTTTCTGCCAGGCGCCCTGTTGGATCATTGCACGTTTGCAGAGTCGTAGCATGCTATTTTCTGCCAAGTGCCCAGTATTGTCTGCTAAGCACCCAGAAGAGGCCGATGGCGATCTGGGTGCTGGCAGACATGGGGCTGGCAGACGTGGGGCTAGATTGCTACACAGCAGCAACCCCTTGCCTTTTGGGCAGTAGATAGCATATTACGATTGGTATCCATCATTGTCATATTGCAGTGGGAATCAGATGGTGCAATAGACCTGAAGGCTAACTGCCAAGCGCCCAGTATTTGCTGCCAAGCACCCAGAAAATGCCAAGGGCTATCAGTCATGCTGCACCGTCGTCTTAAGATGTAAAAAATAGATTTATTCTGCATTCATTTGCTTCCCCCCTCCCTCCTGCTAAACCCAGGCTTTTGAGTTCAATCTTTGGGGGGGGGGGCATTCTGTGTGACAGTTGTTTGTGTTTCTCCCTGATGCAAAGCCACCTTTCTTGATTTTAATTCCCTGTACCTGTACGCCATGTCGTCACTCGCCCCTCCCTCCCTCCCTCCCTCCCTTCTTCCCCTGGTCCGTCAGATACTACTTTCGCGCCTTTTTTCAGACCAGACGCCATAGCCAGCACTGGGATCATGGAGCCTGCTCAGATCACCGCGGCAATTATGAGCACTATGAACACCACGCGCATTGTCCTGGAGTATATGCAGAGCCTCCTGGACATGCCAAAGCCAAACCAGGACCAGCTGAGGAGGAGGCGATTGCAGCGCGGCGACGATAGTGATGAGGAAATTGACATGGACCTCTCACAAGGCACAGGCCCCAGCAATGTGGAAATCATGGTGTTACTGGGGCAGGTTCATGCCGTGGACCGCCGATTCTGGGCCCGGGAAACAAGCACAGACTGGTGGGACCGCATCGTGTTGCAGGTCTGGGACGATGCCCAGTGGCTGCGAAACTTTCGCATGCGTAAGGGCACTTTCATGGAACTTTGTGACTTGCTTTCCCCTGCCCTGAAGCGCCAGAATACCAGGATGAGAGCAGCCCTCACAGTGGAGAAGCGAGTGGCGATAGCCCTGTGGAAGCTTGCAACGCCAGACAGCTACCGGTCAGTCGGGAATCAATTTGGAGTGGGCAAATCTACTGTGGGGGCTGCTGTGATCCAAGTTGCCAGGGCAATGAGAGACCTGGTGATATCAAGGGTAGTGACTCTGGGAAACGTGCAGACCATAGTGGATGGCTTTGCTGCAATGGGATTCCCAAACTGTGGTGGGGCGATAGACGGAACCCATATCCCTATCTTGGCACCGGCGCACCAAGCCACCGACTACATAAACCGCAACGGGTACTTTTCAATGCTGCTGCAAGCCCTGGTGGATCACAAGGGACGTTTCACCGACATCAACGTGGGCTGGCCGGGAAGGGTACATGATGCTCGCGTCTTCAGGCAGTCTCTTCTGTTTCGAAAGCTGGAGGAAGGGACTTTCTTCCCGGACCAGAAAATAACCATTGGGGATGTTGAAATGCCTATCGTTATCCTTGGGGACCCAGCCTACCCCTTAATGCCATGGCTCATGAAGCCGTACACAGGCAGCCTGGACAGTAGTCAGGACCTGTTCAACTACAGGCTGAGCAAGTGCCAAATGGTGGTGGAATGTGCATTTGGCCGTTTAAAAGCGCGCTGGCGCAGCTTACTGACTCGCTCAGACCTTAGCGAAAAGAATATCCCCATTGTTATTGCTGCTTGCTGTGCGCTCCACAATATCTGTGAAAGTAAGGGGGAGACATTTATGGCGGGGTGGGAGGTTGAGGCAAATCGCCTGGCCGCTGATTACGCGCAGCCAGACACCAGGGCGGTTAGAGGAGCACAGCAGGGCGCGGTGCGCATCAGAGAAGCGTTGAAAACCAGTTTTGTGACTGGCCAGGCTACGGAGTGAAACTTCTGTTTGTTTCTTCTTGATGAACCCTCCGCCCCTCCCCCACCACCCGGTTAACTCTACTTCCCTGCAAACCAACCACCCCACCCTCCCCTACTACCCTCCCCCCTTCGAGCACCACTTGCAGAGGCAATAAAGTCATTGTTACTTCACATTCATGCATTCTTTATTAATTCAGCACACAACTAGGGGGATAATTGCAAAGGTAGGCCTGGATGGGTGGGGGAGGAGGGAAGGAAAAAGACACAGTGAACTTTAAAACTTATTGCACTGGAAATCATCTAGGCTGGAGTGATTGGGTGGCCGGAGGCCCCCCCACCGTGTTCTTGGGCGTCTGGGTGAGGAGGCAATGGGACTTGGGGAGGAGGGCTGTTGGTTACAGAGGGGCTGTAGCGGCGGTCTCTGCTCCTGCTGCCTTTCCTGCAGCTCAACCATACGCAGGAGCATATCACTTTGATGCTCCAGCAGCCGGAGCATCGACTCTTGCTTTCTGAGTACAAGTTGACGCCACCTCTCCTCTTCAGCCCGCGTTTCAGCACGCAACTTCTCCTCTTGAGCACGCAACTTCTCCTCTTCAGCCCACGATTCAGCACGCCACCTCTCCTCCCGCTCATATTGGGCTTTTTTAAAATCAGTCATTGACTGCCTCCACGCATTCTGCTGGGCTCTGTCAGCGTGGGAGGCAGTCTGTAGTTCAGTAAACATTTCGTCACGCGTCCTTCGCTTCCTTCTTCGAATATTCACTAGCCTCTGCGAAGGAGTAAGATTTGCAGCTGGTGGAGAAGGGAGAGGTTGTTAAAAAAGATACATTTTAGAGAACAATGGGTAGACTCTTTCACGTTAGATTTTGCTGTTCACAACATCACACAGCACATGTGCTTTCGTTACAAGGTCGCATTTTTCCTCTTATATTGAGAGTCTCCTGGTTTGGTGTGAGAGATCACTCACGCAGTGCCAGGACACAGATTTCAGCTTGCAGGCAGCCATGGTAAGACATACAGTCTTTAAAAAAGCCCAACCTTCTTAACATGTGGGGATGGTTTCAAACAGTACTGCCCTCATTTCCCATACCAAGCACCCGTTTGGTTGGCCATTTAAAATGGGTTTCCAATGTAAAAGGAGGGGCTGCGATTTCAGGTTTAACATGCAGCACAAACCCAACTAACTCCCCTACCCCACACACCCAATTCTCTGGGATGGTCACTTCACCCCTCCCCCCCACCGCGTGGTTAACAGCGGGGAATATTTCTGTTCAGCAGAGCAGGAAGGGGCACCTCTGAATGTCCCCTTAATAAAATTGCCCCATTTCAACCAGGTGACCGTGAATGATATCACTCTCCTGAGGATAACAAAGAGCGATAAGGAATGGATGTTGTCTGCATGCCAGCAAACACCGGGACCATACGCTGCCATGCTTTGTTATGCAATGATTCCAGACTACGTGCTACTGGCCTGGCGTGGTAAAGTGTCCTACCATGGCGGACGGGATAAGGCAGCCCTCCCCAGAAACCTTTTGCAAAGGCTTTGGGAGTACATGAAGGAGAGCTTTCTGGAGATGTCCCTGGAGGATTTCCGCTCCATCCCCATACACGTTAACAGACTTTTCCAGTAGCTGTACTGGCCGCGATTGCCAGGGCAAATTAATCATTAATCATTAAACACGCTTGTTTTTAAACCATGTGTAATATTTACAAAGGTACACTCACCAGAGGTCCCCTGTGTGCCCTCAGGGTCTTGGGTCAGTTCGGGGGTTACTGTTTCCAGGTCCAGGGTGACAAACATATCCTGGCTGTTGGGGTAACTGGTTTCTCCGCTTCCTTGCTGCTGTGAGCTATCTATGTTCTCTCCATCCTCATCTTCCTCGTCCGCCGACCCGCTTCCCTGTTTCCAGAGAGGGACTGATAGCACACGCTTGGGCTAGTGGTGGCTGCACCCCCTAGAATGGCATGCAGCTCCGCGTAATAGCGGCATGTTTGCGGCTCAGCCCCGGACCTTCCGTTTGCGTCTCTGACTTTGTGGTAGGCTTGCCTTAGCTCCTTAATTTTCACGCGGCACTGCTGTGCGTCCCTGTTATGGCCTCTGTCCTTCATGGCCTTGGAGATCTTTTCTAATGTTTTGCCGTTTCTTTTACTGTTTCGGAGTTCGGCGAGCACTGCTTCATCTCCCCAGATGGCGATCAGATCCCGTACCTCCCGCTCGGTCCAGGCTGGAGCTCTTCTGCGATCCTGGGACTGGGACTGGGACTCCATCATGGTTACCTGTGCTGATGAGCTCTGCATGGTCACCTGTGCTCTCCACGCTGAGCAAACAGGAAATGAAATTCAAACGTTCGCGGGGCTTTTCCTGTCTACCTGGCCAGTGCATCTGAGTTGAGAGTGCTGTCCAGAGCGGTCACAATGAAGCACTGTGGGATAGCTCCCGGAGGCCAGTAATGTCGAATTCCGTCCACACTAACCCAATTCTGACCCCCTAAGGCCGATTTTATCGCTAATCCCCTTGTCGAGGTGGTGTTAGGAAACCGGTTTAAAGGGCCCTTTAAGTCGAAAGAAAGGGCTTTGTAGTGTAAATGTGTCCAGGCTTAAGTCGATTTAACGCGGCTAAAGTCGACCTAAACTCGTAGTGTAGACCAGGCCTAAAGGTGTGATTTTATACTGGTTAAATTAAACCAGTTTATTTTTGTGTGTAGACACTTACGTTGCTTGCAACCTGCCTTACAGCAGTCTTATGCATGTAAATTCACAGATGTGCAAGCTAAACCAATATAATCAATTTTAAACCAATATAAGAGAGTCCGCACACAAATTTGCATCTGTTTAACTTACCATTTTAAGCTCAACTTCCATGCAGACAAGCCATTCCGATACGA
>NW_020693155.1:0-1180 GCF_002925995.2 Terrapene triunguis
ACTATGAAGGTTCTTGCCAAAATTGTTCAAAAAAGGTTGGGCTCTAATCTCTCTTCTAATCTTCAATATGGGGGGGAGGGGGGAGGGAAGAGTTTATGACTAGCCTCTTAGACTGAATGGCTGGTGAAGGCTCTTTGCTGAAAAGTTTTCACATAAGACATTTCACCTATTTCCACTATCGAATATTTCTCTGTGATAGGCCCAGACCTGTACTGGGGAAGGGGAGTGAGTTGAAGAACCACACTGCCAAGAGGAGACCTCCCATGGGGATTGAGATTTAAGGGGTGAACAGTTCCTCCTGGAGATCCCAGGCATGGAGAGGACAAAGCAACCTGCTGCCAGAGAAGAGGGAGGCTAGGAAACTGCTCTAGAAAAGAGCGTCCACTTTACTCTCTGCTTTGTGAGGTGAGAACTCTCCGGATACCAAGGAAACATCCCTGGGAGGGACCGTACCTACCACACATCCCTCACTGGGGAAATGCCAGACTCTTCCCCGTTCAAACTGCACCCATTGGAGAAAACGTACGTTTGTCCTCCCTCGGTTGATCAGGAAAAACAAAAAACCACAAACACTTTTAATTATATTCACTGTATGATCTGATGAGGAGCCTAATCCTGCTCCTCTCATGTAAATCTTCTCATTGATTTCATTGGGAGAAGAACTGGGCCCTTGATTACGTAATTATAATTCTCTGGCAAGAGCACAAGCTGATACACCTTCAAATGTATGATTGTAAAGTTCATGTTTTCCCCTCGGTTTTTTCCAATGAAAAAGGCACAAGGGTTTGCACATGTGATTACGCCCCAGAAGACAGAGGCCTCAAGGAAGTGTGACAGACCCAGACCAGTGGGGTACAGGAGTCTGGTAGAGGGCAAATATACTGGTCACTGGATGAGTAGTTTTCTGTTCCCTGAGTGACCAGAGCAGGAGCTGCACTAGAGTAATCAGGAACCTGCTAGAACCAGTTAAGGCAGGCAGGCTAATTAGGAAACCTGGAGCCAATTAAGAAGACGCTGCTAGAATCAATTAAGGCAGGCTAATCAGGGCACCTGGGTTTTAAAAAGGAGCTCACTTCAGTTTGTGGTGCGAGTGTGGGGAGCTGGGAGCAAGAGGCGCAAGGAGCTGTGAGTGAGAGGGTGTGCTGCTGGAGGACTGAGGAGCACAAGCGTTATCAGACAC
>NW_020693155.1:1190-4541 GCF_002925995.2 Terrapene triunguis
AGGAGGAAGGTCCTGTGGTGAGAATAAGGAAGGTGTTTGGAGGAGGCCATGGGGAAGTAGCCCAGGGAGTTGTAGCTGTCATGCAGCTGTTACAGGAGGCACTATAGACAGCTGCAGTCCACAGGGCCCTGGGCTGGAACCTGGAGTAGAAGGCGGGCCCAGGTTCCCCCCAAACCTCCCAATTGACCTGGACTGTGGGTTCTTCCAGAGGGGAAGGTCTCTGGGCTGTTCCCCAACCCACATGGTGAATCTCTGAGAAAAGAAAATCCACCTATAAGCACAGGACCCACCAAGATAGAGGAGGAACTTTGTCACAGAAGACACAGGAAACCTCTGCCTCATACATATGACAATGATATAAAATCAGTGCAGTCCTAGTACCAGATCCAAATTCACTGAAGTCAATGAGAGACTTTCCATTTACTTCAGTGGATTCTGAATCAGTCACTTGACAACAGATTCACAGAAGAACGTAGCCATCTCAGTGCCTCTTTACGTGCCTAAATCCAGCATTGAAGCATCACTGACATTCTCAAACCCAAATCTCAACTACCAACTAACTCTGTAAGTTACTGAAGTCCCCATGGTTTCACTTTTGCTCTGCTTGAACTTGGAGCTGGGCAGGGCCGGCTCTAGGCACAAGCAAAACAAGCTGGTGCTTGAGGCGGCACATTTTTAGGGGCGGCATGGCCGGTGCCAGAATGCCGCCCCTAAAAATGTGCCCCGGCCACCCTAGCTCACCTCCGCTGCTGCTGCTGCTGCTCGCGTGCCGCTACTCGCCCTCCCTCCCAGGCTTGAGAGCCTGAGAGGGAGGGGGAGCAGCGGCGCGCGAAATGGCTGTTTCGCGCACCGCGGCCGCTCGGGGTCTCCCCCTCCCTCCCAGGCTCTCAAACCAGCTGTTTAGCGCGCCGCTGCTCCCCCTCCCTCCCAGGCTTGATCCTGGGAGGGAGGAGGAGAAGCGGCGCCTGCACCGCGGCCACTCGGAGTCTCCCCCTCCCTCCCAGGCTCTCAAACCTGGGAGGGAGGGGGAGATCCCGAGTGTCTGCGGCGCGCGAAACAGCTGTTTTGCGCCCCGCTGCACCCCCTCCCTCCCAGGCTTGAGAGCCTGGGAGGGAGGGGGAGAAGCGGCGCCCGCACTGCGGCCACCGCTTCGCCCCCTCCCTCCCTCCCTCCTAGGCTTGAGAGCCTGGGGGGAGGAGGCAGGGCTGGGGATTTGGGGAAGGGGAGGAGTTGAGGTGGGGCCTGGGGTGGGGTAATTAAAAAACGGCGGGGGCGGCCAAAATTGTTTTTGCTTGGGGCGGCAAAAATCCTAGAGCTGGCCCTGGAGCTGGGAGAGGAGCAGCACAAGCTGAAGAATCTGTACTCAACTCCCGCTCCTCACCAAAATTGGGACTTTGAACTATTGTGGAGTTTATTGTGTTACCAGGGAGTGCCAGCCCTGAAGAGACCAGCAATCAAAGGGAAGAATACCAACCCAGGGGCAGCTACCTAGAGCCAGCTGGGACCTCCCCAAGACTCCAGACCAGGGAGCCAGGAGAGGACCTAAAAGATGGTTGTGAGAAAGGTCCCTGAAGAGGGATAGGCAGGAGGGATAGATATGGAATCGGGTATCCGTTGCTGATGAATTCCAATGCCCACTTGTCTGAGGTGATATTCCACCATGTTGGGTAGAATGGGGTCAGATGGTCAGCAAACTGATGGATAATTTCTGATGGTGCAGCACATGGTTGAGGTGGAGGTATCTCGGTGACTCGACCAAGTTCTCAAAACTGTGGTTTTGAGGTAGGTGGGTGAGATGAAGACGATTGTGATGGGGGTTGTCTGCGTTTAGAAAGAGGTCTCTGTTATCTCCACTGCAGGTCATAGTCGTTGAGCTAGAAAGAAAGCTAGACGTCAAGAGCTTGGGGTAGGGTGATATCCACCTGGTCTTTTTTTCTGTGCTGAGGATAAATGCTGAGTGATCTCAATGTTGCTTTTGAATCTTTTAGGTAATGGAGGGATTCATCAATCCAGTTGGCAAATAGTTTGGAGCTTTTGAATGACAGATCCTCTACTGCGGCCTGCACTTCCTTCAGGAATCCCAACAGGTGTAGCCATGAAATCCATCTCATGTCCACTGATGTTGCTATTGACAAAGCCTCATAATAGGAAATTCTGAATTATAGAGTTGCCGTTGAAAGTTCGATCCTCTTCCAGTCTTTATCACTGGGGGTCATTTTGGAGTGATGTTGTCTCACCCTTTCATTCACCTCATTGACCACCAGAGAGTTTGGTGTGGGATGTGAAAATAAGAAGTCCATGTCCATTTGCATTAGCAGATGTTGGGCAGTTGGGGTTGGCATCACTGTGTGGTTTCGTGAAGATGATGAGAAGTTGGTTGGAGGTAAAGTTTCCTCCTCTTGTTCCTCCTCCTTCTCCTCGAAAGGTCCTCCTTTAGGTTCAGGAGATCTGGATGCATACAAAGATGGAGCATGTCTAGGTCTCTCCCTCTGACTAACCAGACTGCCAATCTCTCTGTGTCATGTCTTTGTCAGTGTCTATCTAGTGCCGCATACCCAACCCCCCCTCAGTTCCTTCTCTACCACCTAGTCCATAGATTGAACTCTGAAGTAAAGGGGAGAAGGGTGGGTAGTGGAGCACCCACTGAGTCACCATCTTGAATGGCCTCAGTTACTACATAGAGTGAGTAACCTTCTCTTCTTCTTCGAGGAGTGTCCCTGTGGGTGCTCCCCTTCAGTTGATTGTCAAGCAGTGTCCCGCAGTGGACGGAAGGGGCTTTGGAGTTGCGTGAGTAATTGACAATAGCACAGTAAGTCCTACAAATGCGTCCGATCTTCAGCTCTGATCTATCGCCTAATGTTTTGTAAACGTGTTTGCGGATGCCCAGGTGCCACTTTACATACGTCCTAGATTGATAAGAGAAAGGCTACTGAGATTGATAATGACCTGGTGGAGTCGGTTGGGATCTCTGGTGGGAGTTGTATATCCTCCTGTTGTAGCAAAGCTGGATGCATCCAGAAATCCATTTACACAGTCACTGCTTGAAAATGGTGAAACATATAGATCGTTCCAAAGTTGAAATAAAAAGCCTTGGTGACTATCTGCAGGTCATGGTTCTCTCAAGGTAGAACGCGGGTGTGTGTCTGATGTCCAGAGTATATACTATTTAGTCTTCCTTATTCCCATGAGGTTTAGAGAAGAATGAGGGAAGATGGATTGGTTGTTTCAATTGGAAAGAAGAGGATATAGTGGGCAAAAATGTAGTTTGATGTCAAATATTTGTTCCTGATGTACTAAATTATAGAGTGTGATCAAGTCACCCCTTTTCTTTGTTTAGCAAAATAGATTGAG
>NW_020693156.1:0-5334 GCF_002925995.2 Terrapene triunguis
CCCCCCCCAAGATTTGAAAGTATCTTGTCTCCTTATTGGTCCTTGGGGGTCAGGTGTCAGCCAGGTTACCCGAGCTTCTTAACCCTTTACAGGTAAAAGGATTTGGAGTCTCTGTACACAGAGAGCGGTTACCCTTCCCTTAATAGTTATGACACGCCCCCCAAATCACAGATAGTGTTGGACGTTCGGTTCCACACTGGCTGTGATTTCTTCCTGGAGTTCTAGGAGAAAACAGAGTTAATAAGACACATGTATCTTTAGACATACTACTGATTATATAAAAACTAACAATAGGTTTCATTCCAAGAACAATTGTTAACCAGTTAACTCTGGGAAACTTTCCCGGGAGAGTGCATCAGCCACTTTGTTAGAAGCTCCCGAAATGTGTTGTATTTCAAAATCAAAATCTTGGAGAGCTAAACTCCACCGAAGAAGTTTTTTGTTATTTCCCTTGGCGGTATGAAGCCACTGTAGCGCAGCATGGTCTGTTTGTAGTTGGAAACGCCGTCCCCAAACATATGGGCGTAGCTTTTCCAGCGCGTACACAATGGCGTAGCATTCCTTTTCGCTGATTGACCAGTGACTTTCCCTCTCAGACAGTTTTTTGCTGAGAAACACGACAGGATGGAATTCTTGATCCGGTCCTTCCTGCATTAAAACTGCTCCCACGCCTCGCTCGGAAGCATCTGTGGTTACTAGGAACGGTTTGTCAAAGTCTGGGGCCCTTAGCACAGGGTCAGACATGAGTGTTGCCTTAAGCTGGTTAAAGGCCTTTTGACACTTATCAGTCCACTGAACTGCATTTGGCTGTTTCTTTCTGGTTAGGTCTGTCAGCGGGGCGGCGATTTGGCTGTAGTGTGGTACAAATCGCCTATAATATCCGGCCAAGCCTAAGAAGGATTGGACCTGTTTCTTTGACTTTGGAACCGGCCACTTTTGGATAGCATCCACTTTGGCCTGTAGGGGATTTATAGTTCCTTGACCCACCTGGTGCCCCAGGTACGTCACTCTGTTTTGGCCTATTTGACACTTTTTAGCCTTAACAGTTAGTCCTGCCTGTCGGATGCGCTCGAAGACTTTTCCCAGGTGCTCCAGGTGTTCTGTCCATGAATCAGAAAAAATGGCCACATCATCGAGGTAGGCAACTGCAGATTCTCCCAATCCCGCTAAGAGACCATCTACAAGTCTTTGGAAGGTGGCGGGTGCATTTCGCAACCCGAAAGGGAGTACATTGAATTCATACACCCCTGCCTGGGTGACGAAGGCGGACCTTTCCTTAGCGGGTTCATCTAGTGGTACTTGCCAGTACCCTTTGGTTAAGTCTAAAGTAGAGATGAATTGGGCATGTCCCAATTTTTCCAATAGCTCATCTGTGCGTGGCATTGGATAGTTGTCAGGACGAGTTACAGCATTTAGCTTACGGTAGTCCACGCAAAAGCGTATTTCCCCATCTGGTTTGGGAACTAGAACCACTGGAGATGCCCATGCACTGTTAGAGGGGCGGATTATACCCATCTGTAGCATGTCCTGGATCTCCCTTTGTATAGCCGCTTGGGCATGAGGTGACTCCCGGTAGGGTGGGGTTCTAATTGGGTGAGCATTACCTGTGTCAATGGAGTGGTATGCCCGTTCGGTCCGTCCTGGAGTGGCTGAGAAAATCGGTGCAAAGCTTGTGCACAGCTCCTTGATCTGCTGTCGCTGCAGACGTCCCAGGGTCGTGGAGAGGTTCACCTCTTCCACGCCACCATTCCTTGTTCCTTCGTAGTAGACACCTGCAGGCCACTCCGCGTCATCTGTTTCCTGGGCTGTAAACTGGCAAACGTTTAATCCTCTGGAATAAAAGGGCTTAAGAGAATTAACATGGTATACCTTAGGCTTTATGTTGGAGGTGGGGGAGGCTATAAGATAGTTTACAGCTCCTAGGCGCTCCTGGACCGTGAATGGTCCTTCCCACGACGCTTCCATTTTATGGGCCTGGAGCGCCTTTAAGACCATGACTTGGTCTCCTACTTTGAAGGACCGTTCTCTGGAATGTTTATCATACCAGGCCTTTTGCTCTTCCTGAGCATCCTTTAGGTTTTCTTTAGCAAGGGCTAAAGAGTGTCGGAGGGTGTTTTGTAGGTTGCTTACAAAGTCTAGAATGTTAGTTCCTGGAGAAGGCGTAAACCCCTCCCATTGCTGCTTCACCAACTGTAATGGCCCCTTAACCTCGCGGCCATACACAAGTTCAAATGGTGAAAACCCTAAACTGGGATGTGGTACAGCCCTGTAGGCAAAAAGCAACTGCTGCAACACTAGGTCCCAATCATTGGAGTGTTCATTTACGAATTTACGTATCATGGCCCCCAAAGTTCCATTAAACCTCTCCACCAGACCATTGGTTTGATGGTGATGAGGGGTGGCAACCAAGTGATTCACCCCATGAGCTTCCCACAGGGTTTTCATGTTCCCTGCCAGGAAATTAGTTCCCGAATCTGTAAGGATGTCGGAGGGCCAACCTACCCTGGCAAAAATGTCTGCTAATGCCTGGCACACACTTTTAGCCTTGGTGTTGCTTAAGGGTACAGCTTCCGGCCATCGGGTAGCAAAATCCATGAAAGTCAGTACGTACTGCTTTCCTCTGGGTGTCTTCTTTGGGAAAGGACCCAGAATATCCACAGCTACTCGCTGAAATGGGACCTCAATTATGGGTAGTGGCTGGAGAGGGGCTTTAACCTGGTCTTGGGGCTTTCCCACTCGTTGGCACACCTCACAAGACCGGACATAATTAGCAACGTCCTTGCCCATTCCCTCCCAGTGGAAGGACTTCCCCAACCGGTCTTTGGTTCTGTTCACCCCAGAATGGCCACTGGGATGATCATGGGCTAAGCTCAAGAGCTTTACCCGATACTTAGTGGGAACCACCAACTGTCTTTGAGGATGCCAGTCTTCCTGGTGCCCACCAGAAAGAGTTTCCTTGTATAAAAGTCCTTGTTCTACAACAAACCGGGATCGGTTAGAAGAGCTGAGAGGCGGTGGGGTGCTCCGTGCCGCCGCCCAAGCTTTCTGAAGGCTGTCATCTGCTTCCTGCTCGGCCTGGAACTGCTCCCGTGATGCTGGAGACATCAGTTCCTCCTTGGACTGTGGACTGGGGCTTGGTCCCTCTGGAAGCGATGTAGGTGCTGGGGCTGTTTCCACTGACCGTGAACCGCTGTCCGCTGGTGCACTATGTGGTATCTCAGGCTCTGGCTGAGCCTCTTGGGTAGGGTTATCTGCTGCTTTCGCCAGTTCAGGCTCGCTGGTGCCCTCTGGCATTGGAGTTGTAGACGGGTTTGCAAGCGCTGGACTCCGTGCCGGCAATGGTTCTGGTGCTGGTTGCGTTGCCAGTTCCGGTTCCGGGACTGGCTTTGGCTGGGTCTCTGGGATTGGATCCACTACGGCTGTTGCAGTCGTTGGCAGGGGATCCGGTTCCACCACCTGTGTTTGGGTCTCCGGTAACACAGACGGGGCCCTGGTGGACGGCTCAGGAACAGGGATGGGGGTGGAAGCCTGCTTAGCCTGGCTGCGGGTGACTATTCCCACCCTCTTGGCTAGCTTCACATGGTTGGCCAAGTCTTCCCCCAGCAGCATGGGGATGGGATAATTGTCATAGACTGCAAAAGTCCACATTCCTGCCCAGCCCTTGTACTGGACATGCAACTGGGCTGTAGGCAAGGTTACAGACTGTGACACGAAGGGTTGAATTGTCACTGTAGCCTCCGGGTTGATGAGTTTGGGGTCCACTAGGGATTGGTGGATAGTTGACACTTGTGCCCCAGTGTCCCTCCAAGCGATAACCTTCTTTCCGCCCACTCTCAAGGTTTCCCTTCGCTCCGAGGGTATGAGAGAGGCATCTGGATCTGGGGATCTTTGGTGTGATTGGGGTGTAATGAACTGTAATCGGTTAGGGTTCTTGGGGCAGTGAGCCTTTATATGCCCCAGTTCATTACATTTAAAACATCGCCCTGCTAAGGTATCACCGAGGCGATGTTGGTTGATGGAGACTGGTGTGGTGGGGTGAGAAGGCGTCTGGGGTTTCCCTTGGGATGTGGGTGGGGCCTTGGGTTGTCCCCGGTGGTAAGGTTTTGTTTCGGCTTGCCCCTTCTGATATTCGCTCCAACTGCTACTAGCTTTTTTCTTTTCTGTCACCTCCATCCATTTGGCTCCAATCTCCCCCGCCTCGGTTACAGTTTTGGGCTTCCCATCTAGGATGTACCTTTCTATTTCCTCAGGAACACCCTCTAAAAACTGCTCCATTTGCAATAGGAAGGGCAACTCTTCCGTAGATTTAACATTTGCTCCTGATATCCAGGCATCCCAATTTTTCCCAATGTGGTAGGCATGTCGGGTAAATGACACATCGGGTTTCCACCTTAGGGCTCTGAACCGCCGACGGGCATGCTCAGGTGTTAGCCCCATTCTGATTCTGGCCTTGTTTTTAAAAAGTTCATAACTGTTCATGTGTTCCTTAGGCATTTCAGCCGCCACCTCTGCTAAGGGTCCACTGAGCTGCGGCCTCAGCTCTACCATGTACTGGGGTGGAGGGATGTTGTATCCAAGGCAGGCCCTTTCAAAATTTTCTAAGAAGGCCTCAGTATCATCGCCTGCCTTGTAGGTAGGGAATTTCCTGGGATGGGAAGTGGTACCTGGAGAGGAGTTGTTAGGATGGTCTGATGCACCCTGCCTAGTCCTTGCTGCTTCCAGTTCCATCTCTTTTTCTTTCAGCTCCATCTCTCTCTTGTGGGCCGCCTCTTTGGCTTTCTCTTCTCTGTCTCTCAGCTCTATCTCTCTCTTGTGGGCCGCCTCTTTGGCTTTCTCTTCTCTGTCTCTCAGCTCTATCTCTTTTTCTTTCAGCTCCATAGCTCTCTTGTGGGCCTCCTCTTTAGCTTTTTCTTCTTTGGTAGTCATTTTCCTGGTTTTCTTGTGCTGGGTCACACCCCTCTGCAGTTGACTGAAATTGGGATGTACTTAGCTCTGGCTGCTGCTGAGTTAACAGAGACTTTCTAACAAGCTACTCCCGAGGATGTAAAAAGAAAAAAAAAACAATTCAACTTGTAAATTATCTTTACCAGTCAGTCAAAGTTTGCTCCCTTTGAACCCTTCTCTTAACAAAGGACCTCGTTAAAAAAAACTTAACACCTCTGCCTTCAGGCAAGGAGAGATAAGATATGCATCTACCTTCAGCTCTGCTCTCCAAGCAGCTAGAAGGAGAAAAAAAAAATCTCTTACTGGCTTTTGGGTTAAAACGATCTCCACCGCTATGCCACCATGTCAAGGCTGGATCCCCACTTTGAACTTTAGGGTTCAAATGTAGGG
>NW_020693157.1:0-2258 GCF_002925995.2 Terrapene triunguis
ACTTTATCTCATCAGGACGGGCTGGTGCTGGAGGTTGATTCTATCACCCATGCATCCCTCATTCACACATCTCAACTAGACTAATAAAATTACAGCAGGGTTTGCAACAATGAAGGTTGCAGCAAGCCCTTACAAAATGGAGTAAGCGTTTTAAAATGGGGTTTGAATTACAATATGGCACAGAAGTTACAATGTAGGCAAAATGGCAAGTGTAATGAAAGTTACAATGTAGGCAAAATGGCAAGTGTAATGAAATGGTGAACAGAAGTTACAATGGTACAGGATAACTAAAAACAATTTTATTCACATTGGTTCTACATTGTCCCCCTTTTGACCCTTCAATCCAGGGGCATTGAATGGGTCACACTTTATGTAATTGTTTTAAGGCAGAACCAACATAACAGTTAGGATTACTAATAGGACAATGATGGGATGAAAAATTATATTTAGAATTGCTGACCAGGTGGGCTTCTCCTACAACACTGCCCCTTTATTTATGATTATTACAGCAGTTGTTGTTATTGTAGGGCACAGGTGATCTGTTGCAAACAAACCAAACAATTATAAAACCATTACCATTACAATAATTGGGTACATTGACAAAGAAGATGAGGCCCAAGTTTGATGCTGCAATAGCCATCAAACAATAAAAGTCACTGAGGTCAGGACCTTCTTAAGCACACACAACAAATAAGATTTTGTAGGAGTACCACAGTTGTCATGCAAGGTTAAGCTGATTTGGACTTAAACTAACATTTAGTTGCCAAAATGTTGCAGAATTTCCTATTTTTAACAGTTGTTCTTAAGAGGTTTTTGGGGACCTGAAAGATGGGGCCCTACAATCATGGGCCAACGTTTTACAGGTTATGGGGGCCCAAGAACTACCCTTTAGGGCTTGGGGAAGTAGAGCCAGAGTGCATAGAGGAAAGTGTGGAATTAACAATACAAGCAAATGTAACTAACAATGCAAATGTATTAATAACAAAAATTAACAACAAAATGACTATTAGAGAACCTAACAAAAAATAAACCTGATGCATTGGGGACCAAAATCCTTTGGACACAAGTGGTGATTGATAAATTGGATGGACATGGGGGAAGTAGAGAGAGGAAAAGACATTTGCCCTGTCTAGTGTAGTATCCCCTTTTTTTCTGGACCCAATGCTAGCACAGGACACCACTAGAGACAGACACAGAACATGCAACACAGAACACTGAACACAGACTTTGTCATGACACTATAACCATGGTATTTTATAACTCTTCAGCTGGTACCAGCTCTCCTGATGTTCTGGTTCAGAGCCTGAAAGATAGAAGCTTGGAAACAAATTAGCACAGTGCTTCCACCATGGCAGAACCTGCTTAGTTTCTGCCACAGTGTGTTTGGTACTTGGGGCTGCATAAATGCTAATTAAGTGATGCATTTCTTGTGAGTGTAAATCCTCCCTTTCTCTCAGTAAAAGGGCGTTAACACTCCATCTAGAAAAACATTTCTGTTTTAAAATCTCCAGCCATTTTGCCATGGCCTGGAGATCTGAGGCAGAAGCAGGCACTGTTGTTAACTGTTTCAATGGCATTTTGGCCCTGGGAGGAGGAATTTACCCAAATATCTCCCTTCCCAATCTCCAGAGGGGTCCCAAAGGTCTGCCCCCTTCTGGGGTCTCAAATGTTTCTTCTCCTGATGTTACTGCTGCTGTAAGATTTGAGAGTGCTGTTTTAACTCTCTGTACCTAACCTGTTTTCAGTTTTTCTATCTGTTGCTTGCCTGGGCCCGATCCTGCTTTTTTCAATAAACAGTTTCTTTCCATGGGCACAAGCCTTGTTCCACTACCAATTTAGCAAGGAGGGTGGGCTTTCCAACTAGCCCCCACCCTTCCTGGTCCCGTTCCTTAAACATTTTCTTTAAAATTGTGAAATTACCACAATATTACTTACAAAAAAACAAAACAAACAAACAAACATAAACCACACTGCACTGCCCAAACTCCTATATCCTTCAGAGTTTGATTTAACAGAACAAGATTTGTATCTTATGTTTTTAACCCACTCTGGGCCAGAGGGAGAGACGCTAAGCCTCTCTCTGTATTACTCGGTCTGCTACCACCGAGGGTTCATACACCAATTATACAAATCCTTCCCCGGATCAGAGTGAGAAACACTAAGTTCTCCTCTTTAGCTCAGTCTTGCTACGGCTGAGGGTGTATGTACCTCTATAACACAATTTAAACCTAAACTCCTATATCCTTCAGAGTTTGGTT
>NW_020693157.1:2268-3424 GCF_002925995.2 Terrapene triunguis
AACACAATTTAAACCTAAACTCCTATATCCTTCAGAGTTTGGTTAATTAACTGAAAGTTTACACTCTTTTTCTATAGTGCCAGGCTTGCTAAAGCTGGCGGTGTGCACACCAGTTTTATAATAACTGTGGATTCTATGCTTGCTCCCCCTTTCGCATTCTCCACCAATAATGTTGTTCCACAAACTTACACAGGATCGTTTTAGGGGTCAAGACAAAGATGCCACATTTATTATTAATCTGTAACTATTAGCAAATACCTTAATGCTTATACACATACACTCACACACACACACACACCAAAATGTTCTGCAGCTGCTGGATAGTTACCAGTCCTGATTGTAGTTTGAGTTCGCAGCTTGGGATCGTAGCTCGTGACAGCTAACTGGCCAGGAAAGCTGAGCACGAGGAGGAGCCGGGTCTCTGTCGGGCGCGCACCGATGCTCCTTGATGTTGATAGCAGAACGTTACCCAAAGTCTCTCCTCTCACCCTTCCTTTTTTATAGGAGTTTAGTTTGGATTCAAAGTTCCTAGGTCTCGCTGTGTCAGGCCGCCTCTGGGTTTGGTGCTTGATCACCCGTCAATTGCAGGCGTGACTGTCAGCCTGGGACCTGGCTTTGATCTTCCTTCTGTTGTTTCTTTTTAGGGTGGATGCTTCTTGCTTGAGTTAGGGCTGTTGTCTAGTTCTTCAGCCCTTGGTATTTGAACTTTATCTCATCAGGACGGGCTGGTGCTGGAGGTTGATTCTATCACCCATGCATCCCTCATTCACACATCTCAACTAGACTAATAAAATTACAGCAGGGTTTGCAACAATGAAGGTTGCAGCAAGCCCTTACAAAATGGAGTAAGCGTTTTAAAATGGGGTTTGAATTACAATATGGCACAGAAGTTACAATGTAGGCAAAATGGCAAGTGTAATGAAAGTTACAATGTAGGCAAAATGGCAAGTGTAATGAAATGGTGAACAGAAGTTACAATGGTACAGGATAACTAAAAACAATTTTATTCACATTGGTTCTACATTGTCCCCCTTTTGACCCTTCAATCCAGGGGCATTGAATGGGTCACACTTTATGTAATTGTTTTAAGGCAGAACCAACATAACAGTTAGGATTACTAATAGGACAATGATGGGATGAAAAATTATATTTAGAA
>NW_020693158.1:0-572 GCF_002925995.2 Terrapene triunguis
AGGGGACCGAAGATGCGCCGGACGCACAAACACCAGCCTGGGAGCGAAAGGGAAAGTGGGTCAGTTTAAGGGTCTCTCCCAGCAGGGGGCGATGGGGAGCATCACACCAATTTCTTCGCTCCATATTTATCCCAGGCTGCGCCGGAAGCCAGAAGCCAGATTTAGAATCAAACATCAAAGGGGGAACTGAAAACTGCCAGATGCAGAGAGCACCAATGGGAGGAGCTGAGGGGGGAGCCCAGGGCTGGGCTGGCAGGGGCTGTGGGTCGGGAGTGAGGGGCACCGGCAGAGCTGTGCTGGGTGTGTGTGGAGGAGCCCAGTGAATTTCACCCTATGGGGCAGATGCCCCCAAATGACCCCCCCTAATTTTCCACTCTGCCCCCGGCTCACCCAACGGCTGGGCTGCACCTGCTGAAATATCAGCACCCACCCCACACCACAGAAACCTCGGAGAGAGCCAGACAGTTCCCAGAACAGCCGGCCCCACCCAGCTGGCACCAAGCCCTGGGTCCAACCCGCAGCCCCTCCAGCTCTGCCGGTGCCCCTCACTCCCGACCCGCAGCCCCCCCCGC
>NW_020693158.1:582-3126 GCF_002925995.2 Terrapene triunguis
TGCCGGTGCCCCTCACTCCTGACCAGCAGCCCATTGCTATGTAGCCAACTACCAGTCCCCTGCCTAACCCCCCCACCCCAATTCATCCTCCCACATTCCCACACAGTGAGCGCCTTCTCCAGCCGATCCCACCGCACACACCAATTGCCCCCAACGTACCTCGTGGCTGGAGAGCCGGGGTCAGCTCGTAGCTGCAGGTGGGGCTGGGGGCTGGGGTGTGTGTGGGGGGGTCTGAGCCCAGGACCAGCACGTGGCAGCCCCTCTGCTGCAGGACGGGGCAGGAACGAGTGAACGAGAAAGGGTGAAGAGAAGGAGAGGAAATGGTGACAGACCTGGAAGGAAGTGGCACCCTGCGGCAGCTGGGAGAGAAATGATTAGCTGCTCAGTTCCCTATTTGGGGGGTGGGTGGAAGGGGGGTGGCAGAAAAGGGGCCTGGGGGGATTTGGGCCCAGACATTCAGAGGAGACGGCTGGGAGTGGGGGTGGGGTATTTAGGAGAGGAAATAGGGGGGCTGTGGAATAGGCTATGGGACACGGGGCCTGTCCCCTCTAGGGGGCACCAGCTCCCATCCGGCCCCAGCACAGGGCCTGGCTGGCTTGGGGGGCAGGAAATGGGGAAGGGGCCTGTCCCCTCTAGGGGGCACCAGCTCCCATCCGGCCCCACGGCAGGGACTGGCTGGCTCGGGGGGGGGCAGGGAATGGGGCAGGGGGCCTCTCCCCCCAGGGGGCCGTGTTTGCGTCTAGGCACAGATCACAGACCCAGCCGTCCAGTCAAGAGCGAGAATCTTTATTGCGCGAGCCGGCCCTGGCCCATTCGTGCCACATGCCGGCCACCGAACGCCGAGCCCCCGGGGCGTGTCCTGGGCAGCCGCAGCAAACCAGACGGGGTGTGTCACGGAGTCCCCGGGCGATGCGCTGGAACTGCTCCCCACAAAGCCAGGCAGGACTCTGGGGAAGTCTCCTCTCTATGAGCAGACTGTCTTCAGGGCAAGAAGCTCACACGGCTTCACCTTCCTGGGTCTGACCCCGGAGCATCCAGCATCCCCTGCCCCTCCGTGCGCTTCCCACAGCGAGTCCTCCCAGACGGGGTCCTGGGGGAGCCAGAGGGTCCTGCACCCCCACTTCGCAGTCAGACGTGACTCTCAGCCAGCCAGTAACACAGAGGTTTATTAGACAACAGGAGCACGGTCTAAAACAGAGCTTGTAGGTACAACCAGGACCCCTCAGTCAGGTCCAACTTGGGGAGTGGGGAGCCCAGACTCCGGCCCTGGGGCTCCCTCCGTTTCCCCAGCCAGCTCCACACTGAAACTCCCTCCAGCCCCTCCTCTGCCTTTGTCTCTTTCCCTGGGCCAGGAGGTCACCTGATCTCTTTGTTCTCCAACACCTTCAGCAGGAGGGGGCCCAGGCCATCAGTTACCAGGAGACAGGGCGTCGGCCATTCTCTGTGCAGACACCATCACACCTGCCCTCCAGGGCTCTGCAACAATCCCACCCCCTGATCCCACCACCTAGAGACTTAAGAAATGCAAAGGGGAAACTGAGGCACGCACACAGTATTCAGAGAAAACATTAAGAACATTCCCACTTCGTCACAGGGGGTGAACGAGGGACACACTGGAACCCCCCAGGGGGTGTTAACGGAGCCAGGAGCTTTGGCCACTTGTCCATAGCCCTGCAAACCGGCCGCTGGCAGAAATTCCCCGTGTCCCATAGAGCGGCCCCTCTGTGCCCGATGGCGGGCAGGGGAGGCGAGGGGGTGCAGGCCCAGCTGAGCCCCCTGGCAGGAGAGAAGTAACAGTGGAGGGCGCAAAGAGAGCCCCATGCCAGGGGACAGTGTGTGGGGGGGTCTCAGCGGGCTTGTGGGGCCCCCCCAATTTTCAAAGTTTCCCCCCAAAATCTCAGCTCTGCCCCAACATCCATGGGGTGAATCCTGCTTCTTGGGGCGGGGGTCGCCTCCTGATCCCCCCCCCGTGCCGGTGCTCACGGCCCCCTCCCCCCTCCACGTCGGAAGAAGTCGGAGATGTCCTGCAGGGTGACGTGGGGCTGGGCTCCCCAGGCCGGCGCCTCGGCGTCCCACAAGGCCGTGCTGCTGCCGGCGCTCTCTGGCGCCCCCGAGTGGATGCCGCTGGAGGTGCCGCTCCCCGAGCCGCCGGCGGGCCCCCGGTACCAGTCCTCGGCGCTGGGCGGGGGGCGCGGGATCCACAGGTCGCCCGTCTCCGCCTGGGGGGCTCCGTCCGGTTGGGGCGGCGGCGCCGGCTCGATCCACAGCGTCCCGCCCCGGCGCCACACGCTGGGCACCCCCCGGGCCCGGGCCCCCCGGAAGAGCCGCTCGCCCAGCAGGGCCGAGATCACCACGAACAGGCCGGCCACCCCGGCCAGCGCCACCATGGGCACCAGGCAGGCGGTGCAGGGCGGGGCGGGGGGCGGCGAAGGGGGCGGGAGCTGGGGGCTGGGGGGCAGAGACGGGGGCATCATCGGCGGTTGGCTGTGGAGAGAGAGAGAGATGGGGAGATAAATGGGGGGTTCCTGGGGGGGGGGGGGGGGG
>NW_020693158.1:3226-4759 GCF_002925995.2 Terrapene triunguis
GCTCCGAAGGGGGGGACGGGCCACAGGCTACTCACGTCAAGGCTGGGAGCGGAGGGTGTCCGGCGTACCAGCGGCTCGTGGGGGGTGGCGAGGACCCGTGGGCCGGGCCGGGCGGTGCCCCATGGCTGGCCGGGGCCGTGTCGGGAGCCGGGCGCGGCTGGGGGGGGGGGGGGGGGGCGATGCCGGGACGCAGCGTTTCCTGCCGGGAGCCGCCGGCGTGAATGACGTGATGGAAACAGCTTTCGGGGTGGGTAGAGGGGCTCAGCGGGGGTGCCCTGTCCTCAGAGCCCTGCGTGAACCCAGGCGTCCTGCCAGCTCCCTGTTCAGGCCCCTCCCTTCAGTCATCTTCAGCGTCTCCGTCACTTCCTGTCTCGAACCTGTGCGCAGCTTGGCTGGGAGTTCACCGCCCCCCTACCCCAGAGGGGCCGCATCCCAGTGCCGGGCGAGGAGTCCCCGTGTGCCCAGCCCCTGTGCCCCGAGGGCGTGACGAAGTGGGTTTGCCCCTTGTTATGTTGTGTGCCAGTCTGTTGTGCATGAATATGGTGTGTGCCTCAGTTTCCCTGTGTGCTGCACCAATGCTGGGTGGTGGGAATTGGGGGGGTGACTTTGGCTGAGACCCTCAGGGGCAGGTGAGGCTGCTCCAGCGGCCTGCACGTAGGCGATGGCCGGTGCCCTTCGTCACCCGGGACCCAGGAGGGGGATGCGACCAGGGGAGCAGGGCAAGGACTGGAGGAGGGGCAATGCGGGTGTCTGGAGCCTGGCAGCTGGAACCGAGCAGGCTCCCGGTTGGGACTCGGGGGGCAGAGCCCAGGGCATCAGGCCCGGGGTCCCCCCCAGATGGACGTCGCTGGAAGTCCCTGATGTCTGTGCTAACAAGCCCTGTCCTACGCTGGGTTCCCGTCGGCTAATAACCCGTCTGTGTCCCGGGGCGATGCTCGGAGCCGGCCAGGACTCGGGGAGTCACCTCTCTCGGAGCAGACTGTCCCGGGGCAAGGAGCTTCCACAGCTTCCACCTTCCTGGGTCTGACCCCGGAGCATCCAGCCTCCCCGTCCCCCCGTGCACTTCCCGCAGCGAGTCCGCCCAGGCGGGGTCCTGGGGGTCCTGCCCCCCAACTCCGCAGCCAGCCGGGGACACAGAAGGTTTATGTGATGAACTGGGACTGTTCTGAATGTGGTCTTTGAATGCTGAGTGGGGAGTGTTGGCCTGGGAAGGTGGCAGGGGGGTTTGGTTGGGGGGCTGCATTGGGGGATGGGATACTGGCCTTGAGGGAAGATACCTGAGCATGTAACGTGAGAACCCAGGAAGGGGGTTGGGGCCAGGTGACACCTCTGCCTGGGAAACTGGACAAAGGCTGGGGGAGGAGCCGGGGAGAGGCTGAGGGAGACGCTGGAGAGAGTTTCAGGAGTTGGCTGGTGTAATGGAGGGAGCCCGGACGGTAGGGTTACCATATGTTGTGCCTCCAAATGGAGGACACTCCATGGGGCCCCGGCCCCGCCCCCAGCCCCGCCCACGCCCCTGCCCCAACTCCGCCC
>NW_020693159.1:0-367 GCF_002925995.2 Terrapene triunguis
TCTGCCCTCAAAGGACCCCCATTACGGGTCGGTTCCGCAGTGGGCAGTGCAGATCCTTTGCAAGCTCTGTCATTAGCAGTGCTGTTGGGAAAGGCACCTCGCTAGCTGTCCCTGGCCTGATTTTATCTCATCCATTTAGATTTGTGTCCTGACAAGAAGGCGACCTTTGTTACCCATATAAGAAGATCCCAGGAATGTCACTCTGTGAGTCACTCTGAAGCCTAGGATGTGTGCTGAGTCAGCGTGAAATGCTGGGACAAGCTACAAGCATGGCTGAGAGCTCCTTTGGTTCACAATATCACCAGGTTCAATCATCACTGGGATTCATGGTCATTAACCATCCAACTTTTAAGTTATAAGCCACTTC
>NW_020693159.1:377-2423 GCF_002925995.2 Terrapene triunguis
GGGACTAAATGGACGGTGCACCTCTCTATCTGAAGCCTAGCAAGGGAGGTATGTGGATCTCACTAGAATTTAAAATGAAAAGTAAGGGAGGGGAGGCTCTGGACCTGGGCAGCTTTAGATACAGTACCAGGCACTTAGGAGGATTTCCACTTCTGAGCCATGGAAGCAGAAATTGAGTTTTCCTTTCCAGATATAGCTAATATTCAGAAAGGGAATCTAGCACCTGCCTTCCAGATTTGAACACCCTCAAAATTCAGGAGTGCTCAAGCTCAATTTGGGCAGCTGTTACTTCATTTCCCCCAAATCAAATATACTGATCCACTGTAACTTGCTGTAGAAAAAGTAGAATAAATTGAGCAAGAAATGCTTCCCAGTGGTTATTAGGACTGGAATTGCTATTTTCAACAGCCATTGCTTGTTTGTTTGTTTTTTTTAAGTTTTAGTTTTATTTGTTTAAAAGGAAGACCGTGATAGTGCATTCCCCATAGAAACAAAGAATGGAACAAAAGAATAATAAAGGCACCTCAACTTTTCCTCATTTATGTAGGACAGTCTTATAATATGCATCCAGATATCCTCCAGTCACACAAGCTAAAAATTGTTCCACTTTACTGCAGTTCTGTAACCATATGGGAACCAATCCTATCTGTGTTCTGTGCACATCCAAAATTCCTGCTGAATGACCCGCCCTGGGAGCGAGTTACCAGTGACCCAGGGCTGGGGCGGCAGGAGGGTGCAGTTGGGGGGGGAGGGGGAAAGCCCAGGGCTGGGGTGTGGGGCAGCCCAAAATTTTTTTGCTTGGGGCAGCAAAAAACCTAGAGCCGGCCCTGGCTGTGCCAGTGAGGTCACAGTAATTTGGTTGGAGCTTTGCAGTGTGACTGCTCACACCCAGGGTAGGCTTATGTGGATGCTAGCCACCTGAGTTAATGTAATGAAGATGCACCCTAGATGTTTTCGGTTTTTCCTATAGGACAGACTCTTAGGAGTGGCTGTGACATATGACCTTGGTGCATAAAGCATGTTACACATGTAATCTGTACTTTGGCTAAAATCATGTTCCTGTTCTGAAGTCCAGGTTGCATGTACTCTGGCACAGGGGTTGCTGTAATGCGATTCTAACAGTTCATGGTATGTTTCTACTTTGACTGATTTGGCTCAGAAACATATTTATGAAACTACTCATAAGCAAACCAACTCCCATCATTTCTTCTCAATCTAAACACTGGGCTATGGGGTTTTAGATAGTGTTTTGGAAGCACATGCAATTGGACCATCATCTTGCAAAAGCACAGGCCCCTATGCATGTCAGTTTACATCGAGTGAGATCTTAGACTGCTTATTCATCTCAAAATATTTCTGATGCTTCGGTGACAACTTTTTTTTAATTCCCAAAAGCTCATCAATCATTTTTGCAGTAAATCAGCATATCATCAACATTTAATTTCACCCCACCCAAATGATCAAAGAGCTGCAACTTGTTTCGTGCACTTTGGGTACAGAGGAATTCCTGAAGGAAAGTCATTTGAACATATAATTAAAAAAAAAAAAAGCTGAAGGTGCAGTTTTGCACTTCCTCACTTGAGCTAGGCCTTTCAAAACCCTTAGCTTACATCTGTGACGTTCCCCTCTGGTGTTGTCTGGACCAGTGATCTGCTAGGTCACTCCAATCCTTGACTCTGGGAGCCAGCCTTACCCTGCTTTGCTGTGAGAACCCCCACTCCTGGGCCTCTAGCATGTAAGCTGCTCCTTGGATTGTGCAACCAAATGACACTAGCCAATATCTCTGGTCCCAGACACAACCCTAGGAACCTCCGTCTTGCAGTATCCAGTTATGCCCGCTGGACGCTGCAAGCTTATATGAGTTCATCAATTTAACAAATAAATTGATATGTACCAGGCTTGTTATCCCAAGGGGAGTCCCTGACACACTTCAAACCAAACACACTGTTTCAGGTAGAATAAACAAACAGATTTATTAGCTGTGACGTTATTGATATAATCTGGGACCATATAGATCATTGTTGCAACCAAGGTCCTGTAGTGGCA
>NW_020693160.1:0-7228 GCF_002925995.2 Terrapene triunguis
CACATACACAAGAGACTGTTTGTCTGCACCCCGGTGGGGGCCATCCTCAAAGAAGGGAGTGGGATATAAGAATGGGAGACAGTGACCTCCACCTCACCTCTTCCCCTCCATCCAAACTCATGGCAGCTAGATCGTTTGAAAGACAAAAGAAGCATCGTTAACCAAGGGAAGTGGTCCTGGCCTGGACGTTTTCCAGCCAGTACAGACTGCTGTAAGCTTTTGGGTGAGAAAAACTCCTTTTTCGCTTTTAGACCCATTAGCCTTGGTAAAGTTTAGGAACTAGCTTGAGTGCTTACCCTGTTGTTTCTTTTGTAACCAATTCTGACTTCTATGCATTCCCACTTGTAATCACTTAAAATCTATCTCTAGCTAATAAACTTCTTTTATTGTTTCATCTAAACCAGGGTGTTTTGGCTGAGGTGTTTGGGAATCTCTGCTCAGGTCAATGATACTGGTGCATATAATACTTTTCCTTTGGTGAAATGATGGACTTATGACAAGCTTGTTCAGGAGTGTGCTGGACAGTACAAGACGCACATTTCTGGGGCGCAAGGCTGGGGCTGAGGGATATACGCTCTGTATGCAATTCATGGATGGCTGGGCGCAGCATTCGGGATTCAGCTGGGAGTGATTTGACATGCTGGTGACTGTGTGAGCAGAGCCTGGAGGGTCGCTGTTCTGCAGCAAAGCAGTGTAAAAGGCAGTCCAGGCTGGAGAGCTAAGGGACACCAAAGTTCAGCGGTCCAGGTTGCACCCTGGGGAATGTGACAGGAACCAATGACACTGCTACCACCACCAGCTCCGGCTGATCCTGAACACATGGGACACGAGACAGAGGTTCCTGCTCTCGCCCCTCCTGCCCCGTGTGCTCTTTGCCCCAAACAGCCCAGTGTCGGTACAAGTTTGCCAGGTCCCGGCATGGCTCATCAAACTGTGTACTGGGCCTATCTCTGCCCAGCAGCAAGGCTGCAAGTCCGAGTCAGCACCAGAGACAGACGCTGCCTTTTCCAGCTTTGCTGCAATTTTCTCTCCCCTGTGGGGTGTCTTTGTCTTGTTTTGCCTTCAAAGTTATTCTCATCTCCATACCCTCTAAAAGGCTGTCAGGTGGGGGGGTTCCTTCCATAAAACTCTCCACAGCTACTGGGAAAGGGAACCAGGGGTGGTGTTAACCAAAGTCTTGCGTAATACTTTACACTTCAAATGCTTTCCCTGGTTTTCTTCCTTTTTCTGTATCTTTGATTCGCGGTTAAAGAGCTGCTTAGTGGTGTTGTTACCACAGGAGTTGCCAGCGGTACCGTGACACAATCCCCCAGCCCACCCTGCCCTGCTGAACGCTGTGACGGTGAGCCGAGTGTTCTGAACATCTCACCCCTCGTTGGGCCTGAGACACTGCCATTGCTCTGATCTCTCCCGCCAGGCGTGCTGCCTGGTTCCGCCCTGGGCTGGGCCCTGGGCAGTAGTTCCCTCTAGCAATGTGTTCCTCTCCCGGGGGAACAAAGCACCCCAGTAACCCCAGCTGCTCCCACCTCCCATGGCCCTGTCTGCAGATGGGTCAGTAGGAGAAAGCAGGAGGGACTGGGACTGGCCTGGTTATGGGAGCCCAGGAAAGGGGAACACTGGGACCAGGCTGCAGGGGCTGAGAGTCGATCCAATGGCCTGAGACTCAACGGGGAGGGGAGAGCTGGGAGTCAGAGCAGCTAAGAGAGACCAGGGGCCAGTGGCTCAGAGCAGAGTCTGCTACGGGACAGGGTGGCACACAGGCCAGCGAGGGAGGAAGGGGGGAAGAACAGTCCCTCTGGGCAGCCCTGGTGCAGCCCGCACATCTCTGGGGTCTTTAGGGAGGTGCAAGGGGTGTGGCCAGGAGGAACGGCTGAGACTTTAAAACAGAAACGTCAGGCTGAATAGCAGGAAACAGACCTGGCAGCGAGATGCGTGAGGCTGAGGGGCCTGGAGAATGACAGTAGCTCAGCCTAGGAACTGTTGCTCAATTAAACGCACTGTTCTCCTGCTGAATGAGAATTAGCTGCTACAGCCCCACTCAGCGCCCAGCAACACTGGCAGGGAGCCCGGGAACTCTTAACAGCTGTTATTCGCCTTCCTCCAGCTTTCCAGGAGCAGGGCTGCCTGCTCGCAGCTGGCTAGCACGTGGATTGTGGAAGGGGGGAACCCAGGCTGGGGCTGAGACAAGCCATGTCCCCTTCGTGCCGATCCAACCACAGTCAGCAAGAGACAAGAACTCAGTCCCCCAGTTCCTCTGATCAGAGATGCCACAGCATCACCCACTCCCTCCAGTACAGCCGACTAAGGCAGAATAACTCCCCAGTAACACTAATGCAGAACTGACCTTTGAGCCCTGATCAGCACTCCCCGAAATAGCCACCGCCTCCACATGTCTTCACCAAACTCTGCTCCCCGCACCAGCTCGCCCCCTCCACATCAAGCACCTTGTCCTGTCCCGGCACCTCCACCAGACCGTCTGTCGTCGGCTCAGTCCTCCTGCTCTCTCTTCCAGCTGCTCGGTCAGCCACTCTCTCCACGCAGCGCTTTCCACCAGGCTGGGCTCCTTTGCCCCTCTGGTCTGTCCAGCCCACCCCTAGTGCTGGCCCACTCCCTCTCCACGTCCTCCACTCGTGCTGCTGAGCCCATCTGGATACAGCCCCGTGAGCAGAGACATCCCCCCGCCCCCAGGCAACACACAAAGACGCTTTCTCCTCCTCCATAGGGTGACCATATGTCCCGTTTTGGCCAGGACAGTCCCTTTTTGGCAAACGTGGGCATTTGTCCCGTTTGCTCTCGCCCACTTGATCGGTGGGCAAAAGCAAACAAAATAAAACCCACTTTTGTCAAAAAAGTGGGGTGCGGTATGGAGGAATGTGGGTGGGGGGCGACCAGCGATGCCAGCCCCACACAGGGGGAAAAGCAGGGCTCAGGAGGGGGGCAGGCAGGGCTCGAGCGAGCGGCCACTCATGGCCTGGCAGGCCCACATAAGAAGGGATGCAGGGCAGAGCAGAGGTCAGTAGCTGACTGGAGTTGGAGGGGAGAAGACCAGGCTCCTAGCAGGAGGATGGAACCCCAGCACCTGGGACAATTTAGTGCTGCAAGCAGGGACCGGGGAAGCTGGAGAGTGCTCCTGGCAGACTGCTGGGGCCTGAAGGCTGAGACCCTGAGGTAAGGCAGAAAAGGGTCTGGAGCCACATGGGAAGTGGCCCCAGGACAAAGGAATGTAATTGCCACTGAGGTAGTGGCTGGACGGAGTTTGCAGGTCCCGGAAGGGGAGAACACAGTGTGTGGCACAGCCAGGGGGCACTGTCATGGAAGAGGACCCTGCGGTCCTTGGGCAACATGGGTCCAGGAACGAGGTGACAGTGGGCCAGACACCACCGGAAGTGGGCGCAGAGCTAATTCCCAAGACAGCCAGCCAGCAGGAGGTGCCCAGTGGTGAGTCGCACTGCGTCACAGCGCCCTATTCCTGGGCTGTGTTTGAGCAGTATTGAGGGCTGGTCCCATCACTCCTACTGACTCCGCAGAGCACATGTGGCTGTGACAGGGTACCTGTCCCCTCTACCTCAGGTGGTGCTTGCTGGGCATGACCATGAATGCGGCTGGCAGTGAGCAGGACTCGGGCATTATTATATTCTTGGTAACAGCTCACTTAGCCCTAGAGTTCAAACTCTGCCCTGGGACATGAGCAGATGGACTAGTCCTCCAGCGCCTGCCAGGGGAGCAGGGCCGGCTCTAGGCACCAGCGTCCCAGGCATGTGCTTGGGGCAGCACTTTTCTTTTTTTGCTTCGGCGGCGGCACTCTGGAGTTTCTTTTTTTTTTTTTTTTTTGGGGCGGCAAAAAACCTGGGGCCGGCCCTGCAGGGGAGGTGCTAGGGTGACCATCCATCCCTTGTTTCATTGATTTGTCCCTTCGGGTGACCCCCCATCCCTTATTTTAAGATGTACTGAGATGTATTAAAATTGTTAATAAGGCCCATTGCAAACATGACATTGAAGTTTATGATAATTGCATCATATACTCGAGGCCAGCAGAAATGTACATGTAACCCAGGCCTGTTGGTTGTGGCGCTCTGCCCCTCTCTGGTGGCACCGAGACCAGCTAGAGATTGATGAGTCTGCTACAGCCATCGCTAAGCACCAGGTGGCTTTTAGCTCAGGCAATAGGCAGTGATTCCCAAACTAGGGGGCCAGCACGTCCCTCGGCCCGCGCTGCTTCCTGCAGCTCCCATTGGCCGAGAACGGTGAACCGCGGACACAGGGAGCTGCGATCGGCTGAACCTGCGGACGCGGCAGGTAAACAAACCAGCCCGGCCCGACAGGGGCTTTCCCTGGACAAGTGGTGCCCCTAGTTTGGGAACCACTGCAATAGAGGCTCGTGCACTAAATGCAAAGGTCCCAGGTTCAATTCCACCCTCTGACGAGCAGGGTCTGTTGGTGTTACATACGCTTGAGAGAAAAACACAAGATATGCCAAGGGCAATGGTGTTTGCCTAAAAAGTCCCTTAAAATAAAGTGCTGTCTCTTATTGTTCATGTGGTTTTCCCTTATTTCCATCCAACAAGGGGGGTCACCCTAAGACATCCCCTCCGTCCTATAACTCCAGAGGTATCTGTGTTAGCAGCTTCAGCTGAGTGTACTGTACCATCCTCAGTAAGGCCCCATCCTGCCCCCCTACACACGTAACCTTACTGACTCCAGGGGCGTGTGCACGGGTGCAAGGTGGGACCATGCCTACGTGTTTGCAGGATGGAGACTCAGACCAGACCCATGAGACTGAAACACACTCCTGAGAAGCTGCCCCATCACGTTTGCCCTGCAGACGCTCACTAACAGACCCACAGGGGAGGGTGTTTGCCTGGTTTGTAGAGTTTAAGAGCATTTGACATGGTCTGGCACCCAGCAGCACTGACCCTGAAACTGTGACAAAGTGCACGTAGCTTGGTGTCAAAACAGATGATGTCACTAAATCCCTGCTCCTTTCCCTCAGATGCAGAATACAAATAAACTACAGGCAAAAAGACGCCGCCAAGCAGGAAAGGGCGAAAGCCAGGGATGGAGACTCAGCCCAAGCCTCTGCGCCATAAACATAAGCGACCTTCCAGCCCCTGCAGCAATCCCCAAACTGCAAACAATGCCCTGACTCTGCTGCTGTCCTGCTCTCGGCTGGCTGAGATCCTGCTGCAATAGGCGCCCTGGAAAGGGCCAGAACAGGAGATTTCAGAAAGAGCCGCAGACTAACCACAAGACACTCGCTCTCGTTACAGAGGCATGGAGATCGACTCACTGCAGATATACAGACTTGGTACCAAACCCAGCAAGGCCCTGCGCATGGGCAGAGGGTGGAGCCCCCCTTTGGGGAGGCTGGCCCCCGGCTCTGTCCCTTCCGCCTACACCCACCCCAGCTGGAGCCCCAAGCCCCCTTGCCCCTCCCCCCGCAGCCAGAGACCCGAGCCCCCCCATCTCCCCCCTCAGCCAAAGCCCTGAGCCCCCCACAGCTGGAGCCCCGAGCCCCCCCACACCTCCGCACCACCAGAGCCCCGAGCCCCCCTGCAGCTGGAGCCCTGAGCCCCCCCGTGGCCGGAGCAATGAGTCCCCCCCACCCCTGGAGCCCCGAGTCCCCCTGCCTCCCCCCCACAGCCAGAGCGACGAGATATCCCAGAGCCCTGAGATCCCCACCCAGAGAAGCCACAGGCTGGCCAAAGCCCTGGACACCAAGCCCCCCCCCCCCCCTGCCCGGAGGAGCCCCAGGCCAGCCCCGCCGCGCCTCCCCAGACCCCAAGCCACCCGGGAAAAGCCGCAGCGTGAGAGCGACTCTTCCTGAAGAGGAACCTAAGCTTTTGCTATGCCCCAGGCAGGTTGCGGGCGGCTGAGGAGGTGGATTCTGCTACTCAGCTCCCTGGGTTCATCAGTAACTCACTGGAGTCCAGAGAGTCAGGAAGCTGAATAGCACATACCCCTCCTCAGCCACCCCGGAACCTGCATGGGGCATAATACATCAAAAACTTCCCCCGCCAAACGCGCAACCGGGCGTCCCGAGGCAAGTGCCAGGGGCTGCCCATGGGCCGCTGCAGGCTGGCTATACAAGCCTTGCAGAAAGAATCTCTACACCAGAAAGAAATCTCGAGAGAGATCCAGCCCTGCCCCCACTCCAATCAAGCTGTTGCCAACCCTCTGATGGTATAATCCAGCCCAGTCTGCTAGGTGGGGGTGAAGTCCGGGCCCATCTTTAACTGATTACACTGACCGAGGTAGGAAACCCAGCCCCTCACAGACAGGTCCCCGTGTGCCCATGAACCACGCGCTGACAGGGACCTGGGAGCAGACCTGGGATGTCCCCTATTCATCAACAGGCAGAAAAGAACATTCAGTGCCTACTGCCACCTCAAGCAAGGCTCCCTGCACCGCAAACACTAGGGGAATAAAAATCAAATCCAATGAAAGCATGAGCCACACCCAGAATAGCACTGTCTGGCTCAGTCCCTGCTACCTCCCAGACAGGGCAGCAAACAGCCCTAGATGCTCCAGCGCTTAAAGCATCGCTCCACAAGTCCCTGGGGAGAAGAGATCAAAACGAGCAACCAGCTGGATGGCTCCAGACCTGCCCCACTCACAGAGCCCTCACCACGGCAACCTGGGCAGAGCCAGGGCACACGGTCCCCAAACACAGAATCAGTGACCATCAATTAGCGGTGGAAAGTGCAAGACACAAAGCCAAGCACAGACCCAGAAAGGAGCCACTGTGTGGCCAACGGGAAGGAGCAGAGACAGTCACAGAGGGTCATTTGTTATTGCAGAGTACCAAGGAGGAGGGAATCAGAATAAGAGACTTTCCATTGAAAAGTGATGAGGGAAGCTTTGCCCAGCCTGAGGGCGGGGAGCGACGGCCACGGCCTCACAGGATGAGCAGCCTGCCACAGGGGGCAGGAATGCACCTAGCGATCAAACACTGCACAGGGGTGCAGCCCTGTCCATTTGACAGGAACCTGAGGGCTGTGTCTCTCTGCTACGCTTTGGGGTTGGTGGTTGGTGATCCAGGAGGAAGGATGGCCCCGTGATTTGGATGTGAGTCTAGGACTTAGGTGATGCAGATTCACTCCCCTGCTGCAGCACTCTCTGTGCGACCTGGGCAGGACACTGCTGCAAAAAAGGCGTGTTTTGAACTGAATGCAGCTGTCTCCTGGGTAAACACCAGGTGCGGGGTACAGAGTCGCCATCGACTAACTAC
>NW_020693160.1:7238-7410 GCF_002925995.2 Terrapene triunguis
GATAGATAGATAGATAGATAGATAGTGTGTGGGGGGATAGGTAGATAGAGAGGGAGGTTGTATGGGGGTAGATAGATAGGATGTCTGGCCTGGGATAGCTAGATAGCTAGATAGAGGGGGTGTATGGGGATGGATGGATAGATAGAGGGGGTGGATGGGGATAGATAGATAG
>NW_020693160.1:7510-7650 GCF_002925995.2 Terrapene triunguis
GATAGATAGATAGATAGATAGATAGATAGATAGATAGATAGATAGATAGATGGGGGGTTGTATGGGGATAGATAGATAGGATGTCTGGCCTGGGATAGATAGATAGATAGATAGATAGATAGATAGATAGATAGATAGAT
>NW_020693160.1:7660-14456 GCF_002925995.2 Terrapene triunguis
GATAGATAGATAGATAGATAGATAGATAGATAGATAGATAGATAGATAGATGGGGTGTCTGGGGATAGATAGATAGATAGATAGATAGATAGATAGATAGAGGGGGTGTGGGGATAGATAGATAGATAGATAGATAGATAGATAGATAGTGTCTCCTTGGTTTAATGTGGGGGTAGTTATTGTTGAGGTAGAGGTGTTACATAGGGCTGGCCTGTGCATGTGTTTTAGGGGATCCTCCCATATGAATTGGGACTGAGAGGTATGTTCCCCTTCCAGCCACTGAGTGAGTGGCACAATCTGGGCAGTGAACTTGAAGACTGTCTGGGACTGTTTGCTCCAGTCACTGGGGGACTGGCTTAGCCAGGGCAGTGGACTTAAGGACTGCCTGGGACGGTGTGGAGGACTTTGATAGTACCCCGGAAGGGGAGGGCTATCATGACTTGGCCAGAGGGCTAAGCCATGAAGACAAGGTGTTGCAGCTCCTGAGGAGTGAGAGAGGGGTGGCAAAGCAAGACAACGGGCCAACGAACAACAAGAAAAGGGTGTCAGGCTGAAAGAGCTAATCCCCCCAAGTGGCCAGGAGGAGGCACCCCTAGCCGTGAGCAGAGGCCCCTGAAATACCTTGTAAATACAGCTCTGTGCTAATATGCATGATGCAAAACAGGAATCTAATCTGGTTCATGACATTTTTGAATGACAGGAAAAAATTGTTAAATTTGGTTTGTAAAACAAGGCAAACGGGTAATAATGCAAAGCCTAAGGGGAGCAGGTCAATGAAATGCTGGTACTGTGGGGAAAATTGGCCACAAAAAGAGGGATTGTTACCATAACAGCAACAGGCTGTGATTGCTTTCCAGCAAGGGAAAGATGGGGAGAGGCTGAGACCTACTTTGAGACCCAGGGTCTCGGGGGAATTGTAGCTGTTAAGGCTCTTGTGGATCTGAAGCAGGGATAGAGTCTGTTCGTTTGCTGACTGTTTCTTACAAACTGCAGATAGGACAAAGAACAACCACAGTTACTAGAGCCACTGGTTCCCATTTAGCAAATGCTGCTAAAGGAGAAAACTACAGGGGGTTGTCTAGCTGAACAGCCCGCCTCCTGCTAGCCTCATGCGCACTTACTATCTGTGTGCTCCCGCCTGCCCCCCACTGAACGTTCCTTGTGTGCTCTGATCTACTGCACTTCGAAATGGGAGCAGATCAAAGGGCCTAGGGACCCTGGCAGTCCGTGGGTGGCAGGCTAGTCCAAGGCAGACTTATACCCCACCTGCAGTGCAGCAAGTGCTCATCTAGACAAGGCCTAAGCGAAGGGTGAAGGTGAACTTCCAGAGTTCCAGCTGGAGCTGCCCCAGCACAGTGCTGTATTTTTAAGTGGGGAACCGCAGGATGGGCTGAGACTTTCTGGTTAGGAATCGGGAGTGGCACTTGATCCAGTAAAGACATTGGCTGTCCTGCACTGGTCCAGCACAGGACTGATACTGGGGGAATGTGACCCATTACGCAGACAGCTCGCCATTTACCAGCTGCAAAGAGGAAAGAGGCTTCACAGGCCATTGAGGAAAAGTATCAGGAAGGCTTAACGGAGCCTTCGACCAGTCCTTGGGCCTCACCCAGGGTTCTACTTAAGGAAAAAGCACCAGATTCTATGTGGACTATGCAAAACTAAATGGAGTAACTTTAAAGGATTTTTATCCATTACCATGAATAAATAATACCCTGGATGCTGTAGCAGGTCCAATCTGGACTGGATCTTAAAGTGGGTATTGGCAGGTGGAAAGGGGTCCAAAGGACAGGGAAAAATCTGTTTCATAGCAGGACAAGTGGCAATATAAAACAATGGCTTTCAGCTTGTGTAATGCACTGGCCACATCTGAGGGTCTCTCTCAGGTTGTTTGTTATGTCTAGAAGATGATATCCTGGTGTAAGCTATAACCTTTGAACAGGAACTGATACATTTACAAATGGGCTGTGATAAGCTTAAAGCTGCCAGGCTGAAACTGAGCACCAAGAGATGTGAGTTGTGATGATCTACGCAGGTCACACAACCAGTGAGGGTGGGCGAATTTCCACTAACATGATGAAAATGGAGGGCGTGCAGAATAGGCCAATTCCCTAGAAACTGCGATGTGCAATGTTCTGTAGGGCTCTGTTCCCACTATGGAAGATTTATTTGCGGGTTTGCCAATATTACAATGACATTGCATAGGTTGGGGAGAAAGGGAAGCCCTTCCATTGGTCAGCAGAGTGTGATTTAGCACTTTTAGAGTTGAAAAGGGCCCTTGTGACTGTTCTCGTCTTAGCCTCTCTGTGTTTCAATATGGGACACACATGCTAGTGCTGCTTATGGACTGGGGGCAGTATTGGCACAAAAGCAACAAGGACTTGAGAGTCTGGTCGCTTATTACAGCAAAAGCTTACGTTTTCTGGAGAGAAACTATTGCAGCACCTTAAAGTTGCTCTTGGCAGGGATTATGTCTGTCCTGGATCTTTTCACCACTATCTGTAGGGAGAAAGCTTGTGGTCAGAACAGACCAGGGATCCTTGCAATGCCTCTTTAGATTCAGGAGTGTTGTGGGGAAATGTGCCAGGAGGTTGGGAAAACTGCAGCCTTATGATTTCACAGTCCCACCCGGGCCTTGGCACGAGCGTGGTAATACTGATACCTCAGTCAGATGGCCTTGTTGGGAGGCTAATTACAAACATTGCCCTAAGAAGGAGAGCAAGGAATTTGTTGCTTAAGGGGATGGGCGTGTTCATACTTTGCATAAGCGCAAATGTTCCTGGTTCATCCACTGTCTGTAGTAGAAGATACGGAGTTGCACCAATGGACTCCAGAGCAGTTAAAAGCTTCCCCAAGAGACCCTCTCGCTATCAGAATAGAGTGTGGGTGGAAAATCAGTTGGCAAATGCAGCCACCCAGGAGTGTAGTAGCCCTCAGAAAATCACAGTAAAAGCTTTCTGGTCATACTGGGAAAGCTGGGGGTTAAAGATGAAATATTGTAGGAGAGTTTGGAAAAACCATCAGGTGAAAAAGGAGATTCTGAGGGTCTCATGATTTTTAAAACTGCTGGACATTTTTGGGGCTGCAAAACTTTAAGAACATAAGAGCGGCCACACTGGGTCAGACCCAAGGTCCATCTAGCCCAGTATCCGGTCTTCCAACAGTGGGAAATGCCAGGTGCCCCAGAGGGAATGAACAGAACAGGGAATCATCAAGTGATCCATCCCCTGTCGCCCATTCCCAGCTTCTGGCAAACAGAGGCTAGGGACACCATCCCTGCCCAGCCTGGCTAATAGCCATTGATGGACCTATCCCCTGTGAATTTATCTAGTTCCTTCTTGAACCCTATTAGTGTCCTGGCCTTCACGACATCCTCTGGCAAGGAGTTCCACAGCTTGACTGTGTGTTGTGTGAAAAAATACTTCCTTTTGTTTGTTTTAAACTTGCTGCCTATTAATTTCATTTGGTGATCTCTAGTTCTTGTGTTATGAGAAGGAGTAAATAACACTTATAAGAACATAAGAACGGCCATACTGGATCAGACCAAAGGTCCATCTAGCCCAGTATCCTGTCTACCGACAGTGGCCAATGCCAGGTGCCCCAGAGGGAGTGGACCTAACAGGTAATGATCAAGTGATCTCTCTCCTGCCATCCATCTCCACCCTCTGACAGACAGAGGCTAGGGACACCATTCCTTACCCATCCTGGCTAATAGCCATTAATGGACTTAACCACCATGAATTTATCCAGTTCTCTTCTAAACGCTGTTATAGTCCTAGCCTTCACAACCTCCTCAGGTTAAGGGAGAACTTTGAATCCAAAGTGTTTCAGCAGGTTTGTGAGATTCTAGGGATCCACAAAACTCTCCCCACCTCAACACACTCAGAATCTGATGGGATGGTGGACCAGTTCAATCAGATTCTGGGGGCTCAGCTGTCTGCCTTGGTAGCATGCCTCTTGTATGGAGAACAGGAGTACTTGTGGCACCTTAGAGACTAACAAATTTATTAGAGCATAAGCTTTCGTGGGCTACAACCCACTTCTTCGGATGCATATAGAGTGAAACATTGAGGAGATATATATACACACATATATATACATATATATACACACATATATATGTGTGTGTATATATATCTCCTCAATGTTTCACTCAATATGCATCCGAAGAAGTGGGTTGTAGCCCACGAAAGCTTATGCTCTAATAAATTTGTTAGTCTCTAAGGTGCCACAAGTACTCCTGTTCTTTTTGCGGATACAGACTAACACGGCTGCTACTCTGAATCTTGTATGGAGGAGTGCCTGCGGAGGTACAAGGGAATTTGGACGATGTGGAAACCCTATAATCCAAAATGGAAAAATGGAAAAAGCTCCTACATTTTCTGGAGAAAATGTGAAGATAGCATCTGATAAAATGAAAACTCTACGATGTAAGGTCATATGCGGACACTCTTAAAAAGAGGGGACTCTTATATTCACGGCATTCAGAGAAGTTAGATAAAAACATAAGGCCTGGTCCACACTACAGAGTTAGGTCCATGCAAGGCAGCTTATGTTGACCTAACTATGGAAGTGTCTACACTAAAATTTCACTTCCACCAACGTAACTGCCCCACTAAAGGCGACATAATAACTCCACCTCCACGAGAGGCGTAGAGTCAATGTCGATGTAGTTAGGGCAACACAGGGTCAGTGTGGATGCTGCATTACTTACATTGACTGTTACTGGCTTTCCAAAGTCGTCCCACAATGCTCCACACTGACGGTATGTTCAGTACAAGTGCTTCTGGTCAGGGTGCGCACCACCAACACAAGGAGCAAAGTGTCGACATGCAGCAGCAATGTAATTACGATGGCGGCTGTATGCTGACGTAAATTAGGTTGATTTTATTTTGTAGAGTAGATATGCCCTGAAAGACACTTTCTGGATGGTTACAATGTAACACTATATTACTTAAAATCTAGAACCTTACCACACAAGAACCCAAAACACACAGAGAGAGACAATGAGGGTCACACAATTTGTGCAAAAAGAACGAGGAGTACTTGTGGCACCTGAGAGACTAACAAATTTATGCTCAAATAAATTTGTTAGTCTCTAAGGTGCCACAAGGTCTCCTCGTTCTTTTTGCTGATACAGACAACACGGCTCCACTCTGAAGCCTGTCACAGTTTGTGCAGTTATTCAGTTGCTGGCAATGGCAGAGGAACGTGGATGAGTTTGGTGGAATGGTGGGCCGTAGGGGGGGCTTTTGATACCGGACTGACCTCCCAGTTTTCAGGACAAAGAGTCTAGGGCAGGGAGGGTTCGGATGGCTTTGGTTTGTATCTGTGAATAATCCAACTGTGACTGTAACTTTGGGGTTTTGTTCTTAAGTTTTTATTTCAATAAAGGTGAACAGAGAGAGAAAGCTGCTCCCTAAAGGCAGCGATGCACAGCTCACAGGGGCGGCTCCAGGCACCAGTGCAGCAAGCGCGTGCCTGGGGTGGCAAGCCGCGGGGGGCGGCGTGCCGGTCGCCGTGAGGGCGGCAGTCAGGCAGCCTTCGGCGGCAATTCGGTGGTGGGTACGCCGAAGGCGCGGGACCGACAGTTCACCCGCAGAAATGCCGCCGAATCCGCCTGACCAGCGGAACGCCCGCAGGCGTGCCGCCGAAGGCCGCCTGACTGCCGTGCTTGGAACGGGAAAAAACATAGAACTGCCCCTGACAGCTCACCCCACCTTGTTCCAGGCCGGCTCTGTCCAGGGCCTGTTTCTGGGCCCAGACTGCATGTTTCCCAACAGAGGTGCCTAGGCTGCAAGCCAGACCAGGAAAACCCCTGAAATTTAAATGGATAGCTCTGCAACTTTAACACAATTTTCAATACACCCCGTGTCTCCCCTGCAAATCCCTTAATTAACAAACAATAACATCCTAATTTTAACCTTGGGGGGGTGGGGGTGTCTGTGATTTCACTGCAGCCCGTGGTGCCTGCCAGGGAGAGAAAGTGACACCTGACTTGGCCTGTTCCTTATTGGCACTGTTTGGATCCCCCCAGGAGCAGGGTCTCTCCCTCGCTTGGCCACGGGTCTCCGGTACCGCGTGCTCGTCCTGGCTCTAGCCTCACCTGGCTCCTCTCAGGCGGTGACTGCCCGGGAAGGCAGGGGCGGGATGCCACTTCCCGCAGCCCCCTCGCCTGGAAGCAGGGCCAGGAAATCCCGCACCCTTAAAGAGACCGCGCGTGTTTTCACACGGACATCCGTGCTACCGGGGAGCCATAAACATGACTCAGGGCTGGAGAAAAGGCCGCCCAGCGAGCGCTCGTGTTCAGCTCCCGGGAAGCCGATTGGCGCGGGGCGCTCCGGGGCGCGGGCTGCTGCGGCGAGCGGGGAGCCGGAGCCAGACCCGCGCCAAGGGGAATCAGGCCCCGGCGGTGACAGGAGGGCGATGAACCCTTGAACCCGCTCCCACGGGGCCGGTCCGAGGGGGCGGGGGGCGTTACACGGAGCTGCTCGTCACGCCACGGCGGGCGGGGGCTCCGAGTCCAGCCCTACAGAGCGCTGCGGGGGACGGACCCCCAAGCGGCTGGGGGCGGGTCGGGCCGGCCCCCGGGGCGTGACAGGTCCGGCCGGGCCCCACACGGGCTCTGCCCTGCGCCGCCCGGACTCCAGGCGGGGAAGCGGGGCTGGGAGCCCCGGCGCTCCGGGGAGGGAGCCGGAGCCGGTGCAGCGGGACGCGGGCTGGCGGCGCAGCCGGGCATGTCGGGGTCCGAGGCCGCGCTGCCGGCGGAGAAGGAGGAGGAGAGCGAGGAGGAGAG
>NW_020693161.1:0-1864 GCF_002925995.2 Terrapene triunguis
AAGAGAATGGAAAAACAAACTAGTCTATAAGCAAGAAAGGGGACAGAAATGTAGTGACTGCTGTACCTAATGGTATAAGAGGCTTAGACCAAATGCATCTAGGTTAGACCTTTTATAGCATTATTAAATTTTGAGGATCTAAAGTTTCTGAAAGGCATGAAAGTAGAAATGAATATGGTGCTTACAGATAACTGGACTAAGCACTGGGAGTAAAACCAAATTTAAAGATTCCCAAGCTGGTTTACTAGAAGGAAACCAATGTCAAAAACCACTTCAGGGCTGCCTACACAGCAGGTACAAATGTGCTTCTAGTGTTGCTCCATATACCAGGAACGGATTGCATGCACTTCCAATAAGGAAGGTAGGATGATTCTGCAGTTCAGGCAGTAGACTAGGGCTATGTCTACACTACAGAATTAGGTCGGATTTATAGAAGCCGGTTTTATAGAAACCGGTTGTATGCAGCCGATTGTGTGTGTCCCCACCTAAAATGCTCTAAGTGCATGAAGTCGGCGGACCGCATCCACAGTACCGAGGCTAGCGTCGACTTCCGGCGCATTGCACTATGGTACCTATCCCACAGTTCCCGGAGCCTCCGGCGCCCATTGGAATTATGGGTTGAGATCGCAATGCCCGGATGATGCAAAGCAGTGCCGCGAGGGGTTCTGGGTACATTGCGTCAGGCCCCTCCCCCGCCGTCACAGCAACGGCAGACAATAGATTCGCGCCTTTTTACCTGGGTTACCTGTGCAGACAACATACCACGCCAAGCATTGAGCCCGCTCAGCTCAGCTCACCGTCACCATATCTCTTCCGGGTGTCGGCAAACGTGGGACTGCATTGCTAAACAGCAGCAGCAGCTTACTGCCTTTTGGCGGTAGACGGTGCAGCATGACTGGTAGCCTTCATTGGCGATCTGGGTGCAGGCAGCCGTGGGGCTGGCAGCCGTAGGGCTGCATTGCACCAGCCCCTTGCCTTTTGGTAGAAGATGGTATATTACGACTGGTAACCGTCGTCATCGTACTGCAGTGGCTGTCGATCATGGGCACCCGGGCAGACAATGATGGTTATCAGTCGTAGTATGCTATTTTCTGCCAAGTGCCCAATATTGTCTGCTAAGCACCCAGAAGAGGCCGAGGGCTATCTGGGTGCTGGCAGACATGGGGCTGGCAGCCGTGGGGCTGCATTGCACCAGCCCCCTTGCCTTGATGATGATGGTTATCAGACGTAGTATGCGCAGGATGGGGCAACATTGCTACACAGCAGCAACCCCTTGCCTTTTGGGCAGTAGATAGTATATTACGACTGGTATCCATCGTTGTCATACTGGGTATCAGATGGTGCAATAGACCTGAAGGCTAACTGCCAAGCGCCCAGTATTTGCTGCCAAGCACCCAGAAAATGCCAAGGGCTATCAGTCATGCTGCACCGTCGTCTTAAGATGTAAAAAATAGATTTATTCTGTATTCATTTGCTTCCCCCCCTTCCTCCTGCTAAACCCAGGCTTTTGAGTTCAATCTTTGGGGGGGGGGGGGCATTCTGTGTGACAGTTGTTTGTGTTTCTCCCTGATGCAAAGCCACCTTTCTTGATTTTAATTCCCTGTACCTGTATGCCATGTCGTCACTCGCCCCTCCCTCCCTCCCTCTCTCCCTCCCTCCCTTCTTCCCCTGGTCCGTCAGATACTACTTTCGCGCCTTTTTTCAGACCAGACGTCATAGCCAGCACTGGGATCATGGAGCCCGCTCAGATCACCGCGGCAATTATGAGCACTATGAACACCACGCGCATTGTCCTGGAAAACATGCAGAGCCTCCTGGACATGCCAAAGCCAAACCAGGACCAGCTGAGGAGGAGGCGATTGCA
>NW_020693162.1:0-4835 GCF_002925995.2 Terrapene triunguis
TAGAAGGAGAAATAGGCTTATCATCAGTCAGAAAGTCCTCCCGAGGTGGAGGGGTCTTTTTGCAGTGAAAAGCATGGGTCCAGGCAGTCAGTCCTTGGCACTTCACAGCAGTGTTGGTGGTTAACAGGACTTGGAAAGGGCCTTTCCAGCATGGAGCCAAAGCAGTCTTTCGTTGATGGACTTTACATAGACTCAGTTTCCTTGTTTCAATTAATGGCAGGGGTGCTAGGGTCTTTGAGTAGCACTTCTCTTCCTGTGAAAGAGAGACCTAACACATTTCATTAATGCCTGGCAGTGTTTTGCAAATTTCATTGTTGCTCGGGCACATTCAAGCCCCCCCTTTGTCTTGGGGGTCAGCCAAGTTTTGGCTGTGACCTTGGATGAGCCTGCAAGCTGTATTTTCCTCTCAGTTAACTCATTCTGTGCTTTTTCCTCTTCTCCCTTTCTCGGCTTCTTTTAACCTACAAAGGAAACCTTCACTCTTCCAGTAAAATAACTTTATTACAGAGCTTTGGCGCAACAAACCGGGACAAGCACACCCACTTTTGAGGAGTGCACTCGGTACAACCTCAGGTGTCTAATTGCTTTCCTCCCTCCCCAGCCCTCTGGCTAGAAATCTGAGGTAGCCAGAAGGATCCCATGGGCAATATGGGGAGTGGGTTAACCTTCCATGTCCTTGTTTCCAAAGACTGTTGGTATGCAATTCTTAACAACAATTTTTGCCATAAAACACAAAAATAATTCCTATTGTGCCAGTGAATGCATGGTACATTGAATGCTGTTTAGCTGGCATCCGTTTTCTCTGATAATCTGAAAAACAAAAGAACAGAGGTCTACCCCTTCTGGGTAGTCAGTCATTGCTTAAAATATTTCCTTTATATACACATACTCTTGTTGATTTTAGACAAAACAGAGGAATTACCCCATATTTCCTTGTATTTGTTTCATAGGCAGCCCAGGTTTCAGTGGCTTCTACCTTATTAGTTAGAAGATTGCATTAATACAAATGCTTTCTGGCTTGCTTCCAGATCCAAAGCTATCCACAGCTTAAAGATTCTTACTTAAAAAGGGTCACAATTAACTTTCCCAGTCTTTTGATTGCCTTTTACTTCTAACTCCTGCTTTCAAACACACAGTGATCTAAACAAGACAACACAACCTATATTGGTAGGTTTGCATTTCCTTTACCTCTGCTACAATATACACTGCACATATTCTGGGAAAAATGCACACCCTATCCACAATTCTATTTCCACAACACTAGCCACATCAATTTCTATACAAGGTGTAACTATTTCTTTTGTGCTTACAAACACGGGGGTATTAAAGGGGCTAGTGGACTCCTCCACATGCCCTGCCCGTAGCTGGTCATTAACCAAGTGCTGGAGGGCCTCCAGCTTGTCCAGAGGAAGCGGCCACTGCGCAACCCATACGGGCTCATCAGTGAGCCAACGGAGGGGGAGGGCCATACGCCTAATCATCAATATGGATGGTGGCAGTTAAAGCAATTCCCCTGAGGCTTCTGCCCCTTGTGCAGGGCAGCTGCCAGCAGGGCCATCTGATGGGTTTGAGTGCCTACATCAGCACACGCCTGCAGCAACTCCGCCAGGGTCGAAGGACTTAGAGGACTCGCCCGCAGCGGGGACCCTGCGAAATGCGCAACGGGCACACTGGCCAATGATGGGAAAAGCTACCTGGGGCATGCCCACCGCCTGCTCGAGGATGCTCAAAAACTGCCCTGTGTCATATAACTGCTCAGCAAGATAAGCCCCCCCACCTTGTGCTGCTGCCGCAAGCGCCTCTTGCTGGTACTCGCTGTCCCACACAACGTATTGCGCGGGAGACAGCACCATGCGACACATGTCTTTCCAATCTTGGGGGAGTAAGTGATAACCGTTTGACACACCTTTCAAGATCCCCCGGAGCTCGTGCCGAACCGAGTAGGGGAGAGCCTCCCAGTCCACTATCCGCCCCCCCGTTTCCATTATCCCGCCTAGAGACGGGAAACGCCTCGAACCCACGTCTGGATTCCTCGCCGGTCAAGAGACCGGCCTCGCGCGCTGGCTGCACCGCCGCGGCGTCAGCACCCCCCCGCCTGACCGGTGGCCAGGGGGGCGCCGCCACGGGCGGCGGCGCAGGGGGGGTCAGCTGCGGGCAGGAGGGGGGTGGCCCATCACCTGGGGGCAAAGGGGAAACCGGCTTAAGGCCGTCGGGGCCGAACCCCTCCAGCGCCTCCTTACAACGCTGCCAGAGCAGCAGGTGCTGAACTGGGGCACGGGGTTCACTATACAAGGTGATCCCAATCCGTATCCAATCAAAAAGCTGTAAAGACCCGCAGTCAGGATACCAGGGGCACTGGCGATCTATTTCCCTTAGAAGGTCCTCAATATGAGCAACCGGGACAGCGACACATGATCGCTGTCGTATAATCTCTTGTAACTCTCTTGCGTGCTCCTTCTGGGCACTGGAGAGTCCCCCCCCATACTCACGAATAAGGGGCGGCAAACAGCCGCGGGGTGCACTCGGCATATCCAGCCGGTGAGTAGAGGGGTATCACGTCGGGGTCACCAGCTGTGGTGATGACACAGGAAAGGAAACAGAACACCAGGTTTGTTGGTAGCCGAAAAAGCCTCTCTCAGCTTCAAAAGCCTCCAGCCAAAAGCCTCCCAGGAAAACTTTTCCTGGGGTTTTTATTCTCTCCTTACTTTGTTTACAACACTTCTTAGTGATTACATTCTTTGCGCATGAAGAAGCCAGGCAGTATACATGCACATAAAATTACAAACCCATCTCTTGAGCGCGTGAACACCAGCTGCAAAGGTGATGTCAGGTTGCCAATAAGTTTTCCAAACATAGGCGCTAGAACAAGGTCACTCCTGCCTCATTGCCAAGGGAACAGTTTGCCGTTCTTCAAGGCTTGTGATTAGGGAGCAACACATTCCTACATCCCCCCCTATTTTATTATATATGCGGTGTTTAGACAAAGCACCTTTGCAGGGTAGTATACACAATACCACTAGATTGGATAAACATTAAACAAAGCAGCAAAGCAAAACGCCAAAAATCAAAACTAAGACCCCATACTATAAAAGGGTCTTTATCCACTCTAAGGGTGGCTATGACTAGATATAATCACACCAAGGAGGAAAAACGTCCTGGCGGATAGCTTAAGCATAACATTTCAGCATATCAATTTGCTATTACATACAATTACTATTATCAGTAAGCTTAAAACAGCACATTTCTTTCACTGTCTCACACCCCAAATATTGCTGGGTGATTTGCAGACAGGAACAAGGCAAGCACTTAACAGACCTTGCATTTCCGGGGCAACGGCCAGGCAGAAATCAGATTGATTTAATACTTCTGCCAGGTGGACCCAAATGTCTTGTAATGTGGTGTCATTAACATACACACAGCTGTCATTAGCTTGAAAAAGTAAGTGTCCTGTCAGGTGTAATCCCAGGAGCACTGACTAAAATTAACTGGGCATACCAGGTAGTTTAATTTCCCAGATGTCTTGGTGAATTACCCAATCCCACATGCATCCTCCCCATGGACCCGGCAGGATTCGGTATGTGGGAGCCCACACCCCCTCAACCGGTCCATATGCTTGGAAGGAGCACTGAGAACATCTGAACTTCCACCCAGAAAGTCTCCAAGTATGTCTCCATGGCCACAGATCAGATGGTACTCCTGATGTGTCTGTAAGGGCCAAGCCTGAACATGCTAGATCCCACTGCAATGCCTTCCCAGCCTCAGTGATATTCAATACCATCTCTGTCAGCAACTTCTGGGTCATTGTCTGTATTTGGATGTATTACAGTTGTAATAGTGTGATGAAGGAAATGGCAGGGGCAATGGCAACAAGGTGCCTTTGGTACTTGTCATTTAAAATCCAATTAGGGAGGGCAATACATGCTGAAGGACTTATCCAAAACACAGGGCGCAGCCTGTAGAATAAACCCCAAAATCCAATCAATACCACGTTCCCAAGCATGGGTCCCACAAGTTTCTTTTTTTCCAGGTTATAATTCTTTGTTTCTTCACCAGGGTCAGTTCTTAATGTCTCTTGTAGTCAGGAATCCCTGGACTTTGTGGTTTCAATGAAGCAAGTGTTCCTTCTTCTCTTTTCCTGAAACAGTCATGGTTCAGCATCATACAGGGGAGAGGTTACTAGCACATCACCCTGTAGTGGTTTTGTGTCTTCTAGAGAAATTCAAAGCAACAGTAGGTCTGTCAGTGGACAAGGAAGAGGTTACTAGCACTTCACCTTGTCTTTTTTTTCTTTTTCCTGCTGTCCAGACGGCACAGCAGAACTAGAAGGAGAAATAGGCTTATCATCAGTCAGAAAGTCCTCCCGAGGTGGAGGGGTCTTTTTGCAGTGAAAAGCATGGGTCCAGGCAGTCAGTCCTTGGCACTTCACAGCAGTGTTGGTGGTTAACAGGACTTGGAAAGGGCCTTTCCAGCATGGAGCCAAAGCAGTCTTTCGTTGATGGACTTTACATAGACTCAGTTTCCTTGTTTCAATTAATGGCAGGGGTGCTAGGGTCTTTGAGTAGCACTTCTCTTCCTGTGAAAGAGAGACCTAACACATTTCATTAATGCCTGGCAGTGTTTTGCAAATTTCATTGTTGCTCGGGCACATTCAAGCCCCCCCTTTGTCTTGGGGGTCAGCCAAGTTTTGGCTGTGACCTTGGATGAGCCTGCAAGCTGTATTTTCCTCTCAGTTAACTCATTCTGTGCTTTTTCCTCTTCTCCCTTTCTCGGCTTCTTTTAACCTACAAAGGAAACCTTCACTCTTCCAGTAAAATAACTTTATTACAGAGCTTTGG
>NW_020693163.1:0-2429 GCF_002925995.2 Terrapene triunguis
TCACCGTAAGTGTGGTGATTATTAGACAGCTAATCACCACACCCTGGCGTATTTTATTGCTATTATAAAGTGGCTTGGTTAAAGGAAACACTACTTTTTCTAAGGGAGAAATGCTAACCTTTTTTTTTTTTTTTTTTTTAAATCAGTCCAGGATGATATAATGTAAAGATTCCTTAGTCTGGAATACTAATTGAGCATAGTGTGTGTGTGTGTGTGTGTGTGTATGTATGTATATATGTGTGTGTGTGTGTATATATAAATAAAATCGAGAGAGACCGACCAATATTGCTTTTTCCACTTAGTAACAGTGCCATAGTTTCATAACACCCCAATAAAATAACAATCCCAACTCTTATGCTTAGTGCTTATACACTTTGTGTAGAATTGTTTAAGGTCCCCAATCCTCCCTCTGTTCTCTCCCCCCCCCCCCATTAATTTGGTGGTGGTTTGGTATTGTTTGTTTGTTTGTTTGTTTTCACTAGTGCTCGACAAAGCCTTGGCATAAGCAAAGATTAGTTTCCCTAGGGTCATATCAGATGTCTCTTTTAATTAGTTCCAGAAGGCGGTATAGGTCACTTGGCTAGAAAATAAAGATAAAATGTAAAAATTAATGAAGGCAGTTTCTGTTGGAAGTTACAGGGACTGGAAGTCACAATGTAGGGCTTCTGCACTGAGAGGACACATACAAGCAGGGCTGCATCTAGTTTGTTTTCTATAAAGAGACCTGCTCTGGAGCCATTGGCTACCTATCATAGCCTCTCCCTTGGTCTCCAAAACTGTATGAGCAGAACTCCTAGTTGGAACCAAATATGTATAAGACTTTGTAAATACAAGTTTGAGCCAAGCTCCGTGCTAGTGGGAGTGGCAGCAACCCCAACAGCTTCAAATTTAACCTTCCACTTGGACCTAAACTGCTCTGAAAGACCATTTGTTTTGCCTCTCTGTTGCACACGTAATACCTAATGCTACCCCTCGTGATGCCTTATGCTAAACGTGCTCTGCTGTGGGATGGAAGTGGTGGGAAAAGATGGCTAGATCCTGACTTCCCCCCTCATTTCCTCCTGTTCCCCAGTAGTAGGACTTTGAGGGCAAAGGTACCTCATGCTCTCCTCCCTGACAGAACTGAATTTGGAGGGTGAAAACTACATGCCTCCCCTCATCACCAGTGGGGCAGAAACTTCCTATTTCAGAGGAACATTTCAGGTAGGGACCGTGAGGTGTCTCAGAATCTGTCCCTTGGATATTTTGTGTTGTGGTGCCATTTGTTCAGTTGGTTCATAGCTCTCATCAATCATTGCATGGTCTCCCATCTCCTAGTAGTTGCCTCTGAGCATGGTATTCTAACAAAAGGTCGGACTCTGAAGAAACTGACTGCGTGAGAACTGGAGGAAGCTTCTCTACATACACACAACAGAAGTTCAGTCAGAATTATCCTTCTTTCAGCCTTAGAGACTCACAAAATTAGGGGCAACCAAAGTTTAGCCTCCATGAGACAGCAGAGTGTACATGTAACCTAACAGTGTGCAGGGAATCGAACACAAAATGGCCGTCTGTCCCTGTGTAATGCTGTCAGGCATGCACTTCATTAGAGTCTTTAGTTTGAACATTGCAGTACACAGAAAAGAAAGACATAACTGTTAAGTAGCTAAATGAGCCACTATCTGGAACTGAGGTAGCCAGAAGAAGTCCTCCCTCACCGTCTGGTGTTTAGAGTGGTGCCTCATTTTGTTGTGTAGACTACTGCCTGAGCAATCCAGAAGAGAGACTGCTGGACTCCAGAAGTAGCAACATCCACTTGTCTTGGCTGGAAGGATGGAAAAATTGCAACTGTATTTGGACTCAGCATTGACTTCTGGAACTTGACTTGAGCACACACTTAATTGCTTTGCTGAATCAGGAGCTACATGCAGGGGGCTTTCCACTCGGCTGCAAAATGAAGCCTTCAGCTTACTCTGAGACAATAATAAACTATTATGCCCTGCAAATACCAGAAATATGGCTGATTAAAATATCAAACCTCCATCTAAGGCATTTGTAAATACAGTCAAGCTTGCTGGAGGGAGCTGGATTGGAAACTGTTTCACATAATTATTTTAGAAGGAAAGACTTCTTCAAAACCATCTAAGGAATGGACCATATTAAGACATTATTTAAGTAACTTTATTGCAAAATTATTTACACTAATGATTTCCCTTGATTATCATTGGGGAAACTGGTTAATGTCAACCAGCTGCAAGTATTTTGCCCCAAAATAGGAAAGGGTTTAAAAAACCAATTTAATATTGGCTCATATCAAGTTTTAAAAAAATCATAAAAGTTAGATGGATAAAAACCTTGACCATCCTGCTGCCCACGCAGGATGGCTTTCTATAGCATATATTTCACTCCATTGTCCCATCTTGTTCTAAATGACTCAATGATGGGGCTCT
>NW_020693163.1:2439-8300 GCF_002925995.2 Terrapene triunguis
GGATACCATCTAAAAAAATTCTGCTATGATGTCTTCCAGTATTGCAGTAATTTAGTCTCATTTCAGGAGGGGCTTGACAGCCTGACAAATCATAACTTAGTCTCATTACAGTACTCTTGTGGTTTTTCAGTAAGCCTATCACTGCAGCCAAAACTCTGCTTCAGTTGATGAAGTGCAGAATATAACTTCTGTAGCTCTCTCATTCATCTTATGCTTCCTACTAGCCTCCCTAAGAAACTTATTTGGGAGGAGCATGCTGACATGGACATTACTGATATCCGTGTCAGTGATCACTTTCACTTATTCATTCCTTGGCTATAAAATGGAGTATGGAAGCCAAGCCATATTAGCTGTGCAAGTTTGGTTTACTTTATCTCTAAAAGTATTTGACTTTTCTTGTGACGAGGATAGAATAGGAATCATTTCTCAAGGTGGGATGTGCATGGAAAACGTGAAATCTGACAGTCTCGGTATCAGTTGTCTGCAAGAGGAAAATACTCACAACTCAGTGCTAGCTGTAGTGAGTGCTAGAGTAAACCAGCTGCTGTTATCTTGACTGCTGTCTAGACTTGCTTTGAGCACACTAAAACGATGTGATTAAAATGCCAGCACCTAGTCTGATAGCAGTCCCGTCATTACTAGCATGCCTAATCTAGATTTTTGGCCAAGATCTAGTAACAGGGCCCCCACACTTGGAAAAGAATAATCTTAGCAAAATTTAGCTCTTCCATAGTGCATTTCATGCATAGATCTCAAAGTAATTTGCTAAGAAAGTCAGGTAGTAGCACCATTTTACAGATGGGTAAACTGAGGCACAGAGGTGAAGGTCTGCTAAGCAAAGTCAATGGCAGCACAGGAATAGAACCCAGGTTGTTTTATGGTCTAGTTTTCTATTCACTGGACTTTACTGTCGGTAAGTATCTGGAATGACTGTGGGGATTTGAATGACTACCCTTAATTAGAACAAATCTGAAATCTAATATTTGAAGAGTGCTATGTACTGATGTGGATGACTGCCATTTTCCCCCCCAACGCGGTAGATCCCCTAAGAGAAATGTGTATCGTGTAATCTGAGACAGATTGATTATGAAGCTAATTCTTGGCAAACGTCTCTTCACTTAAAGTTTTAATGCTCCATAACTGTGTATTGTAGAAATTCCCACAACTATGAACATTTAGGTTAATTTAAAGCTTTCAACTTGAATCTTTTAAAGTGTTCTGTTACTCCTTATTTATTAATCAGTAAGACTACATCCCTGGAGAGCAATAAAAAAAAATTAATGTTACTATGCTTTGCCTACAGTAAAGCAGGAAATTGTTCTTATAAATGTATATGCGAGTGTGGCCATAAACTGCTTGAACACTTTTCAAAAGGGGTTGTTCTTCTGTAACTGGAAATACTGGAGAAATGGGATACTTTGGAGCTGAGGGAAAGCGAAGTGTGTCATGGGGTTGCTTGTGGACTGGTGACTTTGCATCTCTCATCCTCCAGTTTGTCTTTGCCTCCCCAAATCAACAGATTTTAGGGTACTGTAAGTGTGCAGTGTGTATGCACAGATAGAATGTCCTCTTCTCCCTCTTCCACTTGTGTCTCAAGCCCTGCCCAGTTCAGCAAGTTACATGCCTAAGACCTTGTCTACACTACAGGGGAAATTCGATCTAAGCTACGCAATTTGAGTTACATGAATAGCTTAACTCAAATTGATGTAGCTTAGCTCTACTAACCATGGCGTCCACACTACTCAATGTCGACGGTAGATGCTCTCCTGTCAACTCCCCCTGCTCTTCTCGATCCAGTGGAGTACAGGAGTCGACAGGAGAGTGATCTGGGGTCAATTTAGCGGGTCTTCACTAGACCTGCTAAATTGACCGCCGATGTATCGATCACCGCACATTGATCCTCCAGGAAGTGTAGACCAGCCCTAAGTCTGCTTGTGAGCTACATCTGGGAACACCGCTCCTGGAGTTGAGCAGCTCAAGCGCCTAAGTTGTTTCTTGCAAGAATGGGCTAGGCACCTGCCTCACTCCACCTTGGATCAATAATTCGGTCTTTGGAGCAGGGGGACTGAACCCAGGGGCTCCTGCCTCTCAGATGGGTGCCCTAACCGCCAGGCTTTAGAGTCAGTCTCTCTCTCTCTCTCTGGCCCAATGACTAGTTGAAGTGTTCCATTGTATAAATATTTAACAGGAGAGACTGAGGGATCCCCACATCAGAATGTCCCATAGCTAAAGGGAACTCTCCTGAGAGGTGGGAGAGCCCTGTTCAAATCCTTTCTCCCTATTGGGGGGATGAACTGAACCTGGGTGTCTCTCTCATCCCAGATGAGCGCTCTAACCACTGGGTTAAAGGTATAAGAGAGGTGCCTCTTCCTCCTCATGCATTTTGAACAGACATTGCAGGCAAGGTAGGTTGAGGAGCACTTATCTTCCCCGATTTGTGGACTGCACATGGGGTTAGGCCAGAGAGAAGCATCCAGACACCTAGAGTAAGGCAGCTGTGCGCGTGCCCAGAGGAAAAACCTTAGGTAGGTAGAGGACTTTTATAGTGAAAATTTAGGTGCCCACAGGGTTAGGCGGCAGCCGAGTGGGGGTTTTGTGGGTCACGGTGATGCCTAAGACTGGGGTTTAGATGCCTAAATACATTTGTAGATCTGGGACAGTTAGACCATATACCTCAAGGTGAACCCGTTCACTACAAACTTTGTTGCCCTACATCTTTATGCAAGCCAAATAAACAGCTTGGTAGAGATTTTTGTCTATCCTTTTGTACTCTGCCTAGCGTAAGGAAATACTGCTGCTGCTTAGGGTAGGCATGATTTAAAGCACCACCCTATTATTTTGATATGCTAGCATAAAGAATATAATTTTAGATAAAGGCCACACTTTAATAAGACTGTAAATCCAGTGAATAGATGCAGTACAGGGAGGCAATTTTTCAAGATCTTTCTAGCACCTCTGTTGTAAAACATTATGAGCAGCTAAAGATGAAACTTCAACAATCTCTTACTTTTTAAAAGTAATCATTTCATTTTTGTTCTTTGGGCTAAATTTACTCTTTTTTTTTTTTTTAATGTGACCATGTTTTTAATTAAACAATTTCTGATTTTATACCATATTCCTTTCCGGAAGAGTTTTTACTTGTCTACTAAATTGAACCAATAAGAGAGGCTTAAAGCAAGAATACTTTAAATAGAAGAGAATCTGTCATGTTCAATTTAAGATTAGAGAGATGCATGGAAATAGCAGTATGCAGTTTTTGGCTCCCTTTAGCCTCTTTGAGCTAAAGAATTCTGGCAGAAGATGCCAGGTGTTTGTCCTTTGCAGAAGAGACTTCTCACCTCTTGCTGAGCTGCTTTAATCAGAGGAGTCTTCATTTATTCACTACTCACTGAGGACCTGATCCAAAGGCCATTGAACTTAATTGAGGTCTTTCCAGTGACTTCAATAGTCTTTGGATCGGGCCCTGTGAAAGTAATGCAGGTGATGGCTAGCAACAGATATCTGGCTTCATTCAAGGGAGCACTCAAACATTTGCCAATTCTTTCTGACCATATCCCATCAGAGAGACCACCATCTGGGTTTTCTTTTCTAGTTCCACAGTATGTCATTATTTTTAGAGCAGTTCCACCCTCTATGGTGCAAGCTTGATTCCTCCAACAACCACCACCAAGCAAGCTTGATAATATTATTGTAGCCTGTAATGTATAAAAAAAAGAGTACATAGTCTGTCCGCATTACATATAGCAATCCTAATTTACGGGTGGGGGATATTTTTCTAAACTTAACCCGTTAAAGATTTTTGTCACCATCTGGCTTCCAAGCCTGTGTTTGCTGCTTTGACATGAGGGGGAAGCAATTTTTAAAGTCACCCAAAATATAGCTACAGAACTGACAGATATCCTCATTTGCAAGCACAAAGTCCTGCATCTGCTTGCACAACTGGGACTTTAAATATGCAGCTGACCCGTCTACCCTTGTAAATGCAAGTTTTTGCAAATATGCAGTGAATGGATGAACATGTTCTCGAGAACATATTTTTGGAGGCCCTTTTGATGGTATGGCCAAGAATATACAGGATTGAAAGTAGTCTTGTTAGCCATGCTCTGCATTTGAATGGCCTTGGGTAAACTAGTGTAAGTATGGGATCCTTTTAATCTGCATTTGAGGATTAGACCTGGGTTAAGTGTGGGACTGGGAGTCAGGATGTCTAATCACAGTTCTGACAGACTTCGAACTCTGAGGTGTGATCATTAATGTTTGTAAAGTGCCCTGGAGATGCAAAATGTTGCATAAGTATTGCTTATTTATACTAATTTGCAGCTTGACAGATATTACTTCTGAGTCACTAAACTCACTAACTTCTCAGAGAATTGCAGGAAAGATTTAAGGTAAATTAGGCCTTGTGATGCATTCATTGTTTAGGTGCTATAGTTTCACTGGAAGAGGGGAAGGAAAAAAGATTGAGGATAATACCATAAAGTACAGCAGGGAAAGATTATCACAAAATCCACATCTATCAAAACCTTTTCAGCGCTTTCTGCAACACCAGTTGAAATCCTTCACTGAGGAGCTCAACTTCAGGTTCCCTCAATATCACTCAAACAAAAAATGCTTTTGTGTGTCCTTGTAACTGTTGACTCTCTCCTGCCTTTAAAGAAGACTGCTTGGTCCATTAGCTTTAATGGACCACCAGTAGTGCCAAACATTTTTTGTATTAATGCCATTCACACCAAAGCATTTACGGCAATTTTAGGTCTTTAGGTGCATAAGTGTCATTCAAACACAAGCAAGGTTTTCAGGTGATTATGCTCAGATTTATTAAAGTCAACTTCTTTAAAATGTTTTCTATTTATTATTTGCAGTGTGGTAGGGCAGAGGAGCCCCAGTGCAGTATACACCCCCACAACAAAAAGACAGCCCTAGCCCCTCAAGCTTACAATTCACTTTCCTTTTCTTGACTCCAATTAGGGTTGCCAACTCTGACTGAAGCTATTCCGGGAGATTTCTTTTTCCAACATGATGAAATGTTATTTTCTTAAAATATTCTATTAAAATCTCCTGGATTGCTTTCAACAGTCACTGGGAGATTGATGCCGATTCTGGGAGACTCTAGGCCAATCCTGGAGGGTTGGATACCCTAACTCAAATGCAGGAACCACTGTCCGAGAGTGTTTCAAGCATGTACCAACCATTCATTTCTTCCACTTCCTCATTGTTTACAGTGAACCCATCATAATTCACTCTCTCCTGTTTGTACTATAGATAGATATTTTTAATAACTTACAGATCAGGAATGAGCAAGAGAAAAGTAATATCTGAATAACAGATTGGGATTTGAACCTTTCTGATGTCTGACTAGCACTATCTGAAGCTGCTTAAGAAACATGCCTAAAACCACATGGCTTTAATAAGAAAACTGTACATTTATCCTGGATTAGATACTCTGGGTTCTCCTCTTAATAATGAAAGTGGCTGTGATGATTCCAGAGGTTTGAGGCTTGACTTTCTGCCTTGACACACCACGCTCGGCTGTGTTCCAGGATTGCACCAGTGCAACTTGCATCGTTGGGACTGGGTGGGCAGAGCTGCAACAGTGCAGTTAGGCCACACTAGCCGTCCTGTTATGGGCGCACACGGGGCATTGTATCCACGCACCGCATTAATGTTCTGTGAAGAAACCCATGGCCTTTCCTCTCCAAACTGAGCTTCTGTTCCTTCAGCAACCTTCTAGTTTCAGTGGGGCATGTAAGCAGAGTTTTTCCATTGACCTGGCACTGGCTGGTGTCCTTCATAAAGACTTGCAATATCTTCCTCTTCTGAAGCCGGGCAAACCTCCCCTTCCCCCAATCCGGGAGCCCCAG
>NW_020693164.1:0-10505 GCF_002925995.2 Terrapene triunguis
TGGTCCGGCCCGCTAGGGTGCTTACCCTGGCGAGCCGCGTGCTGAACGTTGCCGACCCCTGAACTAAGCCCTAGTGACTGTGCTCATTCTTTATTCTGAAACAGTGCAAAAAGGAGCAGCAGCTCAGATTCTAGTCTGGTGGGCTCTTTCACAGAAAGGCAGTTTACATGGTAATGTTAAAATCGTCCTCTTGTCTGCTCTGGAATTCTACAGATGACCGAAGGGGGGGGAAAAAAAACAGGAACAAACCTTTTAAAATAGTTTTAGACCTTCTTACACTTCATGAAAAAGCAAAAAAATAAATAAAAATAAAAATAAAAAAACCCCACACACACCACAATTTGTCCTCACTATCCCTTTGTAGACCACCTTAGGACTAATGGCTACTCATGCAGGTCTGGAATGGACCAATCAAAGAGGATAATGCTTATTGTCTATAACTGCTGGTGGTGGGAGAAAGAAAGGATGAGAAATCTCAAACTATTTTTAAAAGATCATATAAATGGAATACAATGTTGTTCACTAACAAGATAACAGGAAGGTGAGGTTTCTAGCAGAATGAAGGAACCCAGTTTTTCTATAAAGTAAAAATATTCACCTTAGAACAAAGTGTCTGTTAATGTAACATTAAGAGTAAAACATTAAAGTTAGGAAACAAAATGTAAGGTTCTTAAAGAAGCATTACTTTGGCTGTGTTAACACTTCCTATTTATTTTATGAGATATAGTTAACATTTAAAAAAGCACAATGAGATCCAATGTCTGGAAACTGAAGTAGACAAATTCAGATTAGAAATATGGCACACATTTTTAACAGTGAGAATAATTAACCACTGATGTTGTGAATACTCTGTCCCTTGACATCTTTAAATCAAGACTGGAAATCTTTTTAAAAGATATGCTATTGTTCAAACAGAAGTTATGGGCCAGATGCAAACATTATTGGTCATAGTTCTTTGGCCTGCAATAAGCAGGAGATTAGATTAGATCATCATAATGGCCCTGTCTGGATTTAAAAAAAAAAAAAAAAAAAAAAAATCTATGAATCTATTAAGCTAGAATTTCAAATATATATAATGTAATATTGTTTAATTTTTATAAGATTTTCATAAGAAAGAAAACCCCAATCTAACTTCATTCAGGACCAATATGTAAGGTTATAAATAAAATGTTTACTTCAAGTCTGTCCATAGCCCTCTTAGAGTCCTCAGTATCGTTGGATACACAAATAGCTATGGATGCAAAACAAAAAAAAAAAGGTCTCATCTGCTCCTCACTAGTATACTGCTCCATCCTGTCACAGTCTGATCTGACCATGGTGATCTATAATGAAAGCTGGTTTTGAATTTTTTGACAAACCATTTTGTCAAAAATGCAGATTAACCAAAACCAAAATTTTTCACAGGAACTGATCAGTTTTGAAAAAACTTCAGTCAATAAGTTTTCTTAGGTCCAGGATAGAATTTCTGGTCGAAACAAGAGCCGCACAAACCCCCACCCTGGCCTCCAGAATAGCCAATAGCCCAGTGGTTAGAGCACTTACATTGGATATAGGAAGCCCAGATTCAAGTCCCTCTGAATCAGTCAGGGCAAGGACTTGAACCTGGGTCTCCCACATCCCACTTGATTGCCCTAATCACTATTAGGCTGTTATTCCATGGAAGGGAAAGGGGGTGAGGAAGCTTCTTTGTGGTTTTTCATAACAAAAATGTCATCCCAATTCAGAACAGGAAAATTCTGAAATTTCAAACATTTTTGCATGATGGAAAAACCACTTCCCACCCAGCTCTGTTTGTTACCTCAACTTGACTACTGCATCCCTAGGTATGTTGTGTTTAAATCACTGAACTTAAAAAGGCTCTAGCTGATACCAAAGAAAGCAGCCACTTACTTAGCAAGGAATCTGAAATCATATCAGACTAATACTCGACCCCCTGTCATTTAATGGTTCCTTGTTGAACAGCACATATTCAGTGTTCCAGCTCTGCTCTTAAAAGTCTTCCACGATAAGGACCCAAACTTTAACAGACAACCTCAATTTCCATGAACATGACTGCCTTCAGCAGTTACACTTACTAGAACAGGGGTTCTCAAACTGGGGGTCGGGACCCCTCAGGGGGTTGCGAGGTTATTACATGGGGGGCGCAAGCTGTCAGCCTCCACCCCAAACCCCACTTTGCCACCAGCATTTATAATGGTGTTAAATATATAAACAAGTGTTTTTAATTTATAAGGGGAGGTCGCACTCAGAGGCTTGCTATGTGAAAGGGGTCACCAGTACAATAATTTGAGAACCACTGTACTAGAACAATGAAACATTAACTCACAAGAGTGAAACTAGTAAGGGCTGAAGACAGAACTTTCAAGGTAGCTGGCCCACTTCCAGAACACAGACTTCCAGAACACAGACTGACCACAAGATATCACTGCCTTCAAAACAAAGCTTCTCTCTGCAACACACACATACTCCAACCCAATTTTCCAAATATTTTCTCCCTCAGAATAGCAAGAAGGCAGTGTGGTCTAATGGATAGGGCACTGATCCAGGAGTCAAGAGAAATGGGTTCTATATCCAGCTCTGATGCTAACCTGTTGTGTTATCTTGAGCAAGTCACTTGGCTGCTCCTCATCTATTTCCTCTTCTGAAGGTATGCACTACTCCTTTAAGGGACAGGGTGGAGCCTACAGCTAAATAGAGCCTGGGGTGTAATCAAGGAGGCCCTGCCCCAACCTAGGGCTGGGTTACATAAACAGGAAGAGGGAAGGAAAGGCCATGCAAGCTGCAGTGTATTCTCTCTGGCTCTAGACAAGCCTAATCAGACTCAGAGTATATCTACACAGTGATAAACGACCCACGGCACAGCTGCGGCTGGCTTAGGTCAGCTGACTTGGGATCATGGGACTCGGGCTGTGGGGCTAAAAATTGCTGTGTAGCCCATTTGGGCTCAGGTTGGAGCCTGAGCTCTGGGACCCTCAATTCTCGGAGGACCGGTCATGGGTTTTTTATCCCTGTGTAGACATACCCTCGAGGTATATCTACACTATAAACTTAAGTGGACCTATGTTAGGTCAACTTACTACAGTGGTTCATGTCCACACTGCCCTTTTTCTGTCAGTGTTGCACATCCTCACCAGGAGCGCTTCCATCAATTTAAGAGGGGCAGTGTGGGGTGTTGAGAGCCGGGACTTTCAGCTCCGCACGCAGCTCCTCGCCAGGAGCCTTACTTGCTCCCCACACACACACTTTGGCTCCCCACTGGGAACGGAACAGCCAACCAGACTCTGGGAACGGAGCTCCCAACCAGGCACTTCCCGCGGCTCCCATTGGCTGGGAACGGCAAACCGCGGACACTGGGAGCTGAGGGGCTCCGTGCCTGTAAATGCTCCAGGTAAACAAAACGTCCAGGCCCGCTAGAGATTTACCCTATTGGCCAGGAGCCAAAGTTTGCCAACCCCTGAAATATAGGGTCAGCTTATGAAAGGGTCATACAGTTTTTACTATTTTTACCTAACCATCTTGGGGGGTCGGCTTATAAAAAGAACAGGATAATGAACAAGTATATACGGTAACTGCATTGATTTATTTTGTTTAGGAGAATCCATCCTCAACATACAGGATTCTGAAGACTATCCACCTTCAAGATCACCATCACTGTCTATAGTTTCAGAGTTATCTGCCAACAATAGTGTTTCTGTCACATCATCTATGTCACATAGCCACAGTATATCACCTGTAGCAAAAAGAAAAAAAAAAACTCCATCATCCAGAAACAACCATAGATAAGTTTGTGATAAGAACCAGCAGATTACAAAAAGAGGAAAAACCTGCCCGGGTTGTTTATGCAACAAACTCTCCTTTCCGTATGATTGAGAACCCACACTTCATTAACATCGTTCAGTCATTAAGACCAGAATACAGTCCACCCAACAGAGCAGATGTCAGAGGCAAATTGCTGGATAAAGTGTATGAAAGAGAAATTGAGCAGTGTGCAAAAGGTCTAGACTCTACAGGGTGAAATTGTTAACCTGAGTCTTGATGGGTGGAGCAATGTCCACAATGATCCTGTTGTATATGCTTGTGTGACAACAGAAGAAGGGAATGTCTTCCTTACAGAAACAATTGATACATCAGGAAATGCACACACAGCAGAATACTTACGAGAAGTAGCAGTAAAAGCTATAACAAACTGAAAAAAAATTCAAATGTCTAGTACGGGGTAGGCAATCCAAAGGCGGCACTCGAGCTGATTTTCAGTGGCACTCACACTGCCCGAGTCCTGACCACCGGTCTGGGGGGCTCTGCATTTTAATTTAATTTTAAATGAAGCTTCTTAAACATTTTAAAAACCTTATTTATTTTACAACAATAGTTTAGTTATATATTATAGACTTATAGAAAGAGACCTTCTAAAAACATTAAAATGTATTACTGGCACGTGAAACCTTAAACCAGAGAGAATAAATGAAGACTTGGCACACCACTTCTGAAAGGTTGCCGACCCCTGGTCTAGTATGCCGCTTGGTCACAGACAATGCTGCAAATGTATCCAAGATGAGAAGATATTATTTAGAAGAGAGTCCCAAGCTAATAACATACAGTTGCAGTGCTCATTCCAGAAATAAAAGCCAATGTTGTTGAAATTGCAAAATACTTTTGTAACAACCACTTTGCAGCAGCTGCTCCAAAAAAAGTGGGAGGAACCACGCTAACTCTTCCACAAGACACGCGATGGAACTCAGTAGTGGACTGTTTTGAACACTATATCAAGAACTAGCCTAATCTGATGACAGTTCGTGAACAAAATCGTGAAAAAATTGATGGCACAGTCACAGCCAAAGTTCTCAACATTGGGCTTAACAGAAATGTTGAACACATGCTGAGTACCCTGAAGCCTATTTCTGTAGCCTTGAACAAAACACAGGGAAATAGCTGTTTTATCATGGACGCTGTTGAAATTTGGAATGAACTGAGATCTTAAAAAGAGAAATATGCAATGACAGAGTTAAATTACAAGCATTAAAAAAATGAATGGGACAAGCACTGTCGCCAGCTCATTTTCTTGCAAATATTCTCAATACTCAGTACCAGGGTCAAACCTTAACTGCTGAAGAAGAGGAGTTGGCTATGACATGGACAGCCAGCAATTATCCCTCCATAATGCCAACTATAATAAACTTCAGAGCTAAGAGTGAACCATTCAAGAAATATATGTTTGCTAATGATGTTTTAAAGAAAGTCACCCCAGTGAACTGATGGTAGTCACTTAAGCATTTGGATTCAGAGACTGTTGAAGTGATAATCTCACTTTTACCAGCAGTAGCTTCTTCTGCCGGTGTAGAAAGAATAGTTTCTTCATTTGGACTAATTCATTCCAAATTGAGAAATCGTTTGGGACCTGAAAAAGCAGGAAAGCTTGTTTTTCTTTTCCAGATTATGAACAAACAGGAAAATGAAGGTGAAGATGACTGAGTTAGCTGCAGAAGCCAATATTTTAAGTTTCTCATATTGACCTGGCTGACATAAGTCGATTTAATTTTTGTTTTGTTTTTTTAAAAATATTTCATTTAACTATTTTAGTTAAAAACAATTTTAACAAAAACAAACCTGATTTTAAAAAAACTTGAATGTTTAACTAAATTCAAAAATTCATATGCTTGTTTTGTTAAAATATTATATGTTTGCTGTTGAAGAAAAAAAATCCAGAATATATAACATTGTTGTTTTAGTTAAATAAAACAATTTAAATGTCTGTCTAGTGATGTTCTCCTCCTAATACAGCATGGCAAGAAAATCCTCCAAATATTACTGATTAACCTGTTGAATTGGAGATAGTTCACCTCAATGACTTCATAAATATCTGCTTCAATTACCTTTGGTAAATGAAAATCAATCATTCATTTTCTGATATAGCTGAAAAACTAATCTGAAAAGTTTTCAAAATAAATCACTTTAAAAATGCATAGTGTGTACCCTCTAAAAATGAAACCTAAATCTATCTCTGAGCTGTGAAGAATATGTATTAAGGTTATAACAACCAACAAGAATGCACGTTTATGTAGAAATCCATGATTAAATTGAGTCTTCTTGACTAGTGACTTAAATCATGATTTAAATCCACTTGATTTAAATCAAATCCACCCTGACACCTGCAGCACCACACCAAGGACTGCCCACACCTTTACCCCTCCATACTTGTTGTGTACCATGTTTATTTAGATGGTAAGCTCTTTGGGGCAGGGATTGTCTTACCTTTTTTTTTTTTGGTAGTGCTTAGCCCAACAATGCACTGATCTCAGTTGTGGTCTCTAGGAACTACTGCAATACAACTACACAAAAACATGGTCAAATTTAAGTGAAACAAGCAGCAATTAACTACAATCATTTGCTAGACCCTGTTTGAAGCTGTATAAATTGTAAATTCAGAATTCATCAATTCATTATGATAACCTCCTGTGCCTCTTCATGCAAAGGAGTCAGTTTGTCCCACAACAAGAAATTTTACTGAACTATTACAGCTTGGTAATTAACTATACTCATATGGAGGATAGCTGAGGAGCATGACTTCGTCCTCTACATATCTTGCACTTTGTCTCTTCCTTCTGTGGGACTAAGCAAGGGAAATCAGCCTAACTTGACCAACTATGGGCTGCAGATTCAGTACAAAAACCAGGAACAGGATCTGTATAAAAGTACTTTAATCCTTTTTTTAGAGCATTGGGTAGAAATGGTCAGCACTTTTGGAAGGTGGACTGAAGGCTAGTTTTAAAATATATTTGTTGAGAGAGTGGCTTTTCCTTTCTCAATTGCTTGAACTGGACGATGTTGAAAAGTCAGTGAGATTTTTCAAGCCCCAACAATTTTAGGTTCAAAGCTGCCAAGTCTCTCTAAGAGACCTTGTATTTTTCAAGGAATTTGGTATGTATGCGTCTTTGAAGGAGGCACTGACCATTTCGCACAGTTGTGGTTTTGCTTGCTTTTAACCAACCAGGAAGGATGCAGATCCATTTCACAGGTTGTGGCTCTAGACATTTTTCAGCGCTCTTGAGCTTCAGCATGTGTGATGGAGCCAAAGACAGCCAAAAGTAATAGGGTGAATAGTACAGTCTAGTAATGGAGTCATTAAGGTTAAGCTCAAGTTGGCATTCTATGGCTCTGTGTGAGGCTAGAAGAGATCCACACACAAAAGCACAGATCCTAAATATTACCCCTCTAAGTCAGAGCAAGTACTCATACACTGATCCATTAAGCATATAGTACCTTCACGTAAGGGGCAAGACTTGAGGCCCTGGAGCTTAACTTCAATCATTCCTACAGGCACAAAATCATAGCAGAAACAATCAAGGCTCAGTGGAGCTACCAAAAAAAAAAAAAAAGTAACCATCTGGGCCAAGCATCTAAACTGCACTAATTGCCCTAAAATGAACTGGAAAATAAAAGAGCAGTTTACTACCCACCCACCCCCTCCCAAGAAAAGGGACCTACAGGAGTAGCAACAGACAATAGTGAGTACTTGCTTACATCACCAGCAGCAATAAGAAGGAATTATGTGGCAGTTGGTGCTGTGGCTCCTTATAAACCCCCAGGTACTGGATGTGAGGATAAATGCAGGGTGTGCATGCCGCTCCAGTGGAAACCACCATCCAAAAAGTTTTAAACCGATGTTTAGATTATCAGCTACCATACTGTTTTAGGGGTCTATGCACCATGGCCATTACACACATTCTAGAACCTAACACTCTTTAATGAGGACGTAACACTGCCAATTAAAAAAAACTAATTGAGGGAAAAGCCTATATTAAACTAAAACAGATCTATAGTTTCCGCAGCTACCATGCCCATCAAGGTAAAGAAGATGTCAGAGCATGCAGAAACTCAAACTTTCAGATATTTGTAGTGTTGTCCACAACTGCAGAGACTGATTTTAAGGTCCCAGTCCTGTACTAACAACTGTGTGAGTGAACCCTGTGCTCATGCAAAGCCCCTTTTGACTCTCACTGAAGTCTCTCAGTGCATGATCGAAGAGTGAAAAAAGTTCAGACCAATAAATCAAATAGTTAAAAGCAAACCAAAAGCTCCCTGTTTTCTAAGTCTGAAAGTGTAGCACCACCTTTATGGAATTATCTGAAATCGTATTTTAGCTATTTCTATCTGGTATATTCCCCATCATCTATACATTTTTCAACTTTATAAAAGAGCTACCTCACAGAATTTAATTAGTGTTGAATTAAGTAACAGATGACCACTAGAAATACAGTAATATGTAATTTTAAAGTGCTGATGAAAAAATAATTTTTAGTACATTTTATGGGTGTCACATAGTTGTACTTGTACATAGAAAGGCACAATAAGACTGGAGAATATCTACAAATTTCCTTTCCCTTACCTAAATTTAAAGAACTAGCAAAATTGAAAATTTTACACATCTAATTTACTTAAACTTTTTGTTTTCTATATTTTTTCAATTTGGACAATGTAAATAGACTATCTGGTTTCTCTTTTTAGACACTGTCAAGTGAGTTTCACTTCCTGGTTCTCATGCACTAGTACAATGCTGCAACGTTTACATTAGCCACTGGTTGGGAATATTTATTTGTTAAAAAGTTACACTGGAATGCGAGATCATATAGTTGGGTGTTTGGGGTTTGTTTTGTTTTTAGCATTGTTGTTTTAAATACACAATCTGAATTCTGGACCAAATTTGGCCTGTCTCTTTCAAGTCCCTGAATCTCTCTTCTCCAGTCAATTGCTCTCTTTCTCCTACCCCACAAAAACAAAAAACCAAGATATACCATCAGACAGAGCATATTCAGGACAGAACAAAACCTTCTGCTTCATGTTCGTCTTTTTATGTGTCATTAACGCCAAACACTTACCTTGAAATAAGCTACATTATATTTACCACTCCCACTGTGTAGGGAGACACAGCACCAGTACAATCACCCCTGAAATCCTCTCAGCCTAGACAAAAGAAGTCTACTCACCTCAAATACAGGTTTCAAAAGAACAACTAGAGCACCACAATAGACATGACTGAGCATCCCCATCCCTTCTCACTACTTCTACTTTAAGGCTTCTGTGTGTAATAAGAAGTTTGAAAAAAAATTCTCAGGAATTGTCTACACTTACGGTGCAGCTGCGCTGCTGTAGCACTTAAAGAAGACACTACCTACACTGAGAGGAGAGCTCATAAGTACTCCACCTCCCTGAGAAGCAGTAGCTATGTCAACAGGAGAAGCCCTCCCACTAACACAGTGCTGTCTACACTGGGGGTTAGAGGTCAGTATAACTGCGTTGCTCAGGGGGGTGTGGATTTCCACATCCCTGAGTGAAGCAGATATACCTACAGAAACTGGTAGTGTAGACCAGTGGTTCTCAACCACAGGTACGTGTACCCCTGGGGGTACACAGAGGTCTTCCAGGGGGTACATCAACTCATCTAGATATTTGCCTAGTTTTACAACAGGCTACATAAAAAGCACTATCAAAATCAGTACAAACTAAAATTTCATACAGACAAGGGCTTGTTTATACTGCTCTATATACTATATATCAAAATAAATACAATATTTATATTCCAATTGATTTATTTTATTATATGGTAAAAGTGAGAAAGTAAGCAATTTTTCAGTAACAGTGTAGGTAGTTTTCTGTTTGCAGTGAAACTTTTGAGTTTCACTGCAAAAAGTCATTGGCAAGTGTAGACGCTCCCTCAGTTTTTGCAAGTGTAGACATGCCCTTAGTCTTCACCAGTGGCTCTCAACCTTTCCCGACTATTGTATCCATTTCAGGAGTCTGATTTGTCTTGCGTACCCACAAGTTTCACCTCACTTAAAAACCACTTGCTTAAAAAAAATCAGACAAAAAAAAAAGTGAGAACACAAACTAGCGCTTTTCTTTTACCGATTCCCTGTCACCGGTGAAACTGATAGCGGAAAAACTCTGCAAGAGTAGACATAGCCCAAGTCTCACTCTTGCAATACCATTTCAGTGCCACTGGTGTTGACCATGTTGGGAGACCTAATGTAGCTGGGACTGAGACTTACTCTGAGGCTAAGGGTATTTCTACGCTACAGCGCTGCACCTGTGCCGCTGTAGCACAGATACTTCCTACACCAACAGAAGGGGTATTTTTGTCCATGTATATAATCCACCTCTCTAAGAGGCAGTAACTAGGCCAACAGAAGAATTCCCCTGTTGACCTAGCTGCATCTACAGCCGTGGTTAGGTCAATTTAACTATCTTGCACAGGGGACCAAGTTTTTCACAGCCCTGAGTGCTGCAGCTGTCAATCCAATTTATAGGTGTAAACAAGGCCTAAGTTATTGTCCCTTTAAAGAGTCACACGTCATTAGACCAATTACACCTGGGAAGAAGTATCTGTAGCTTCATTTCCTGGGACTGTTATTTTTCATTGGAGGATCAGGGAAGAAAACTGAAGGGATAACTTGGAACTTACAGCAAGCAGCTCCTAAGGCAGTGTTTCTCAAACTGGGGTCACCGCTTGT
>NW_020693164.1:10605-10992 GCF_002925995.2 Terrapene triunguis
GGCTGCTGAAAGCAGTGCGGGCCGAGGGACATACTGGCCGCCGCTTCTAGCGGCTCCCATTGGCTTGCAGCGGCGAACCACGGCCAGTGGGAGCCGCGATCGGCCGGACCTGCGGACGGGGCAGGTAAAACAAACCGGCCCGGCCCGCCAGGGGCTTTCCCTACACAAGCAACAACCCCAGTTTGAGAAACACTGTCCTAAGGCAAAAGGAAGCCATTCATGATCCCAGCTCCCTAATTCAATCCCAAATTCCTATTTACTTGCCCTTCACTGAAGCTGTAGCCCAATTTTAACAGCTTCCCACATTCAACCAGCCTCAACATCGCCATCCAGCCATTTCCCTTTCCTGCCATCAACCCCACACCCTACCCACCACATGGGCCACAC
>NW_020693165.1:0-13701 GCF_002925995.2 Terrapene triunguis
GGGGTTTTGTCCATTTCACATTCTCCATTCATCCCAGGCGTTCTCCCCGCAAACAGACATTCTAGGTTCTGCTGCACTGAGAAACACTTAGGGTATGTCTACACTGAAATAAAACCCACGGTTAGCCTTCAAGCTACAGAGTTATCAAATTGCAGTGTACACATCCAGGCTCAGGATCCAGCCCCACAACCTGATTCCCATAAGTCATAGAATCATAGAATATCAGGGTTGGAAGGGACCTTAGGAGGTCATCTAGTCCAACCCCCTGCTCAAAGCAGGACCAATTCCCAACTAAATCATCCCAGCCAGGGCTTTGTCAAGCCGGGCCTTAAAAACCTCCAAAGAAGGAGACTCCACCACCTCCCTAGGTAACGCATTCCAGTGCTTCACCACCCTCCTAGTGAAAAAGTTTTTCCTAATATCCAACCTAGACCTCCCCCACTGCAACTTGAGACCATTGCTCCTTGTTCTGTCATCTGCCACCACTGAGAACAGCCGAGCTCCATCCTCTTTGGAACCCCCCCTCAGGTAGTTGAAAGCAGCTATCAAATCCCCCCTCATTCTTCTCTTCTGGAGACTAAACAATCCCAGTTCCTTCAGCCTCTCCTCATAAGTCATGTGCTCCATACCCCTAATCATTTTTGTTGCCCTCCGCTGGACTCTTTCCAATTTTTCCACATCCTTCTTGTAGTGTGGGGCCCAAAACTGGACACAGTATGCCCGATGAGGCCTTACCAATGTCGAATAAAGGGGAACGATCACGTTCCTCGATCTGCTGGCAATGCCCCTACTTATACAGCCCAAAATGCCGTTAGCCTTCTTGGCAACAAGAGCACACTGTTGACTCATATCCAGCTTCTCATCCACTGTGACCCCTAGGTTCTTTTCTGCAGAACTGCTACCCAGCCATTCGGTCCCTAGTCTGTAGCAGTGCATGGGATTCTTCCGTCCTAAGTGCAGGACTCTGCACTTGTCCTTGTTGAACCTCATCAGGTTTTTTTTGGCCCAATCCTCTAATTTGTCTAGGTCCCTCTGTATCCGATCCCTACCCTCTATTGTATCTACCACGCCTCCCAGTTTAGTGTCATCTGCAAACTTCCTGAGAGTGCAGTCCACACCATCCTCCAGATCATTAATAAAGATATTAAACAAAACTGGCCCCAGGACCGACCCTTGGGGCACTCCGCTTGAAACCGGCTGCCAACTAGACATGGAGCCATTGATCACTACCCGTTGAGCCCGATGATCTAGCCAGCTTTCTATCCACCTTACAGTCCATTCATCCAGCCCATACTTCTTTAACTTGCCAGCAAGAATACTGTGGGAGACCGTATCAAAAGCTTTGCTAAAGTCAAGGAATAACACATCCACTGCTTTCCCCTCATTCACAAAGCCAGTTATCTCATCATAGAAGGCAATTAGGTTAGTCAGGCATAACTTGCCCTTGGTGAATCCATGCTGACTGTTCCTGATCACTTTCCTCTCCTCTAAGTGTTTCATAATTGATTCCTTGAGGACTTGCTCCATGATTTTTCCAGGGACTGAGGTGAGGCTGACTGGCCTGTAGTTCCCCGGATCCTCCTTCTTCCCTTTTTTAAAGATGGGCACTACATTAACCTTTTTCCAGTCATCTGGGACCTCCCCTGATCGCCATGAGTTTTCAAAAATAATGGCTAATGGCTCTGCAATCTCATCCGCCAACTCCTTTAGCACCCTCGGATGCAGCGCATCCGGCCCCATGGACTTGTGCACGTCCAATTTTTCTAAATAGTCCCGAACCATTTCTTTCTCCACAGAGGGCTGGTCACCTTCTCCCCATACTGTGCTGCTCAGTGCAGTAGTCTGGGAGCTGACCTTGTTCGTGAAGACAGAGGCAAAAAAATCATTGAGTACATTAGCTTTGTCCACATCCTCGGTCACTAAGTTGCCTCCCTCATTCAGTAAGGGGCCCACACTTTCCTTGACTTTCTTCTTGTTGCTAACATACCTGAAGAAACCCTTCTTGTTACTCTTAACATCTCTTGCTAGCTGCAACTCCAAGCGTGATTTGGCCTTCCTGATGTCACTCCTGCATGCCTGAGCAATATTTTTATCCTCCTCCCTGGTCATTTGTCCAATCTTCCACTTCTTGTAAGCTTCTTTTTTGCGTTTAAGATCAGCAAGGATTTCACTGTTTAGCCAAGCTGGTCGCCTGCCATATTTACTATTCTTTCTACATATCGGGATGGTTTGTTCCTGCAACCGCAATAAGGATTCTTTAAAATACAGCCAAGTCAGCTGACACGGGCCTGCCACGGGTGTTTTATTGCAGTGCAGACATACCCTTCATGACTTTATTACAGCACAGACCCAGCGTCTCCCACCTGGATTAACCCTCTGGGACATGGTTAAACGTTCTCTGTAATACAGTCTCTGAACCAAATGCTAGAGAAGAGAAGAGTCAAAGGAGACGATTAGGAGGATTCCCCCATCACTGTTCCCGAGGGCAGCTATCACAGATATTACAAGGGTGTTTGATGCCCAAGTGTATGTATCGTCTCTCTTGGCAGTGCCCCCTGGAACATGCTAGGCCTAGGATTAGCTTTTGCTAGAACTCTAGCTCTGAGACTGGGCCTTCTTGCCTCAGCACACCCTGTTTCTCTCTGTGGCTCCCCAGTGAGTCCAAACTCCTTAGGGCTCCTGGTAAAGACTTTACCCCTTATGGGAGCAACGCAACCAGCAATAATTTGCAGCAGTGCAGGGCAGCTTTTCCAGCAGCATACTGAGGGCTCACAGGTATGTGAGCTCACTTAACCAAGCCCCAGTGTTCATCCAGTCCCTATCAGCATCCCCGTGGGCTTCGGGGAAAGTCAAGGCAGCCACTTCTTGAACAGTGATGGATTTCTGCCATATCACCACCTGCACCCCTTGGCCCCCCTCGCCTCTGACACAGGGTGAGTGACGGAGGGAGGACAGCAGACCCTGGGGTATGGGGAAAGGCAACATTGCCCGGGGGTGGCACCACCACCTCAAGGACAGGACTGAACAGGGCACTCCATCCCTCAGGCCTCCAACAATCTCCCTGGAATGCCCAGCCCCTGCTCCACTCGCAGTATTCACACACCCACTGCTTCCAGAGAAGCAGCACCCTATAAGGAACTCAGCTGCCTCTGGGCATGGTTGCCTAGCAACCCAATGAGCTCAGCTGGGCCAATAAACCCTCACTAAGTGACTGTGCTCCCTGGCTGGTCAGAAGAGCCCTCAGATCACCATTTACGCCCTCTAGCAACAGCAGCACAGTGGCTGCTCAATGCGTTCCACGCCTGCAGCTGCACCAGACCTGCTTCCTGTCCAGCCCTTGCTCCAACCTGTGCCTGCTCTGCTCCAGCCTAGTCCCTGCCTACCTCTCAACTCCTGATTCCTGGCTCCTGGCCCTGACCACTGGGTTGTCTCCTGACCAGGCCTCTGGTTCTGACTTTCGGTTCTGTTCTGGCCCATGGCTTGTTTCCTGACCACGACTGTGGTTCTGCCCTCTGATTCTGCTCCAAGCACTAGGCCAGACTCCTGCTCCAACCACTGCATTGCACCATTACGCCTCAGTGTGGGACAGTTTGAGCAGCCCCTAGAAGAGAAGTTGGGAATTTGCACCATGGCATGGAGCTCCTGTTACCCGCACAAAATTCTCTATCACTTGCACACTCTAGGGCACCCACCTCTACCTAGTTCCTAGAGCTCAAGGCTTCCACCTCTACCTAGTTCCTAGGGCTGAAGGCATAAACCTCTTAATTTAGGTGCCCACACTTACCCTGTTCCTAGGGTTCAGGCGAAACCCTGTCAATTTAGGCACCCATTCCCTCCAAGCTCCGGACAAACACCCATTCCCTCCGGGCTTAATCTTTTGCAGGTTTATGGGGTCCTTTACCAGTGAAAGAGCCTTACACAGTAATATCCTACTTAACTTCTATTTATTAACAATTACTAAAACAGAATGCACATGCTTACACATACAATGCTCACCACTCCCAATAAGACAGAAGAACTTTTATTGATAGCCAGTCAGGATCAGGTCCAACTGGGGGATTCCAGTTTCTGCACGGTGTCATTGGCAGAGTGTTGAGGTCTGGTAGCTCTGATGGGGCTGTGCCCTGGAGTTGGTTCCCAAAGAACTTCCTTTTGGACCCCAGTTTACATTAATCCCGGAGGGAATGGGTGTTTGCCCGGAGCCCGGAAGGAATGAGTGCCTAAATTGACAGGGTTACACCTGAGCCCTAGGAACGGGGAAGGGTGGGTGCCTAAATTAAGAGGGTTACGTCTTGAGCCCTAGGAACTAGGTAGAGGTGGATGCCCTAGAGTGTGCAAGTGACAGAGAATTTTGTGTAGGTAACACTCCCCCCTGGCAGCACCCCAGTAGGAGCCCAACTCACCTCCTTGGACGTTGTTGGGGTCGTGCACGAACTGCATGCTCAGGTCATCATGCTCCGTGACCAGAATGCAGTCCTCCAGTCCCAAGTACATACCCAGCCAGCATCTTCTGTCCCTCCGTGTCATTGGTAGACCAGGCGCCAGCTTTTGGCCAACGCTGTAGGCATCAGCTGCGCACTGACAAATTCACAGCTGGAAACCAGACCAGCTCATCCGTATGTTAGTACTGCTCAAGATAGGTGTTTGACTTGTAAGAACGTGTTTAGTCTCTATACAATGCTTGTGAGTTGCTGCACATCAAGAAGGACTATCAAAACTAAATGGCCACTGTGGAGCACCACAATGCAAAGACTACTTAATGGCCTCTTGCACCCATGAACGTGAAGGCCTTTCTGGAGCCCTAGGTGTGACGTTATGGGATTAAAATATGCCATGTATATCATTTTTGCTACCACTGTTATGCAGCGAGCAGCAGCACCCAGGAGCCGGCAAACAGGGCTGCTAACAGGGGAGTTTAAGTGGGAGTTTACAGGGAGAGGTGGAAGGGGAGGCAGGAGGGCGCGGTGCCCGGTGTGTTCTGTGTCCCCAGAAGCTGCAAGCAGAGACTACAGCGGCCATGAGCCAAGCTGCAGGGGACACACTGCAGATGATTGCATGTAGCAGCTGCGGTATGTATATGGTTCTAGCGGGGGCACCTGGCCAGAGGTATGTCTGTATGAAGTGCCACCTAATAGACCTGCTAGAAGAAAAGATCCGAGGGTTGGAGATGCAGGTAGATACCCTGGTAGAGTTTAGAAGGGGGTTCGAGCAGCCAATGGAGCAGAAGCAGGGTGTGGCAGAAGGGGAATGCTCAGGGGTGCAGGTGGAAGCGGGGGCTATGGTCTGTGAGGGGGGAATGTCAGGGGGAGAACAAGAGCAATGGAAGCATGTGACCGTGAGAAGCAGGTCAAGGAAAAGGAGGGCTAGTGAGGGGGAAATAGAACTCAGGAACAGGTTTGGGTGTTTGGATAACGAGGAGGGGAGGCAGCAGGTGGTAACTGATGGTGGGAGGCAGAGGAAGAAGAGAAGAGCAGCTAGTCCAATAGAGAGAGGGGAGGAGTTGATGGAGACAGCATCAATACTGAGCCCCAGGAGGATACAGGTTGGCACTAGGGGGACTATAAGGGAAAATAGAAACAGACAGCAGTTACGACTACAGGGAACAGGGGACAGATTAGTAGATCACACTGTCACCAGGCAAAGGCAGGTTTATGTGATTGGGGACTCCTTACTAAGGAGGTTAGACAGGCCTGTGACCAGGGCGGACCCAGAGAACAGAAGGGTGTGCTGTCTGCCGGGCGCCAAGATATGGGATGTGGACCTGCGGCTGAAACGGATCCTAAAAGGAGCGGGGAAGAACTCCTTGATCATCCTTCACGTAGGAACGAATGACACGGCTAGGTTCTCGCTAGAGAGAATCAAGGGAGATTATGCCAGACTGGGGGAGACGCTTAAGGAAGTCGAGGCTCAGATTATCTTCAGTGGGATTCTGCCTGTTCCTAGAGAAGGACAGCAAAGGGCTGACAGAATTGTGAGGATAAATAGCTGGCTAAGGGAGTGGTGCTATAAGGAGGGCTTTGGGATGTATGGCCACTGGGAGGCTTTCGGGGACAGACAGCTGTTCTCACGGGATGGACTTCACCTGAGTAGGGGAGGAAATAGACTTCTGGGAGGGAGGCTGGCTCATCTCATCAAAAGGGCTTTAAACTAGGAATTTGGGGGAGACGGTTGGGAGATGTCCAGTTAATCTCCACGCCAGATTCTAACACTGAAAAGGAGGGTGAAGAGATAAGCACAGATATAGGTAGGGGTAAGGGATTGGACATAAGAAGGAGGGGGCGGATGGACAGTACGGGGTTCGTACCAAATTCCATAACTAATGGGAGAGAGGATAAACAGCATACGGTAAGATGTTTATACACCAATGCAAGAAGCCTAGGTAACAAAATGGAGGAATTGGAGCTCCTGGTCCAAGAAATGAAACCGGATATCATAGGTATAACCAAAACGTGGTGGAACGGTAGTCATGACTGGAGTACAGGTATGGAAGGGTATGTGCTGTTTAGGAATGACCGGAACAAAGGTAAAGGTGGGGGAGTGGCATTGTATGTCAATAATGAGGTAAACTGTAAAGAAATAATAACTGATGGAATGGATAAGACGGAGTCTGTCTGGGCAATAATTACACTGGGTAAAAGAACTACTAGAGCCTCCCCTGGGATAGTGCTTGGGGTGTGCTATAGACCGCCGGGATCTAGCCTGGATGCAGACACAGAACTATTTAATGTTTTTAGGGAAGTAAAAACTAATAAGAACTGTGTAATCATGGGGGACTTTAACTTCCCAGATATAGATTGGGGAACAAATGCAAGTAACAATAATAGGGCTCAGATGTTCCTAGACGTGCTAGCAGATGAATTCCTTCACCAAGTAGTAACTGAACCGACGAGGGGGGATGCCATTTTAGATTTGGTGCTGGTCAGTAGTGAGGACCTCATTGAGGAAATGGTTGTAGGGGACAACCTTGGCTGGAGTGACCATGAGCTAATTCGGTTTAAACTAAATGGAAGGATTAACAGAATTAAAACTGTGACTAAGGTTTACGATTTCAAAAAGGCCAACTTTAATAAATTAAGGCAACTACTTAGGGAAGTGGATTGGGCTAACATACTTAGGGATCTAAAGGCTGATGGCGCCTGGGATTATTTCAAGTTGAAGTTGCACGAGCTGTCTGAGGCCTGTATCCCGAGAAAGGGAAAACGGTTAGTAGGCAGGAGATTTAGACCTAGCTGGATGAGCGAGCGTCTAAAAGGGGTGATTAAGAAAAAACAGAAAGCGAACAAAGAATGGAAGAGGGGAGGAATCAGCAAGGAAACCTACCTTATTGAGGTCAGAGCATGTAGAGATGCAGTGAGAAAGGCCAAAATCCGTGTAGAGATGGACCTTGCGAGGGGAATTAAAACCAATAGTAAGAGGTTTTTTAGCCATATAAATAGGAAGAAAACAAAGAAAGAGGAAGTGGGACCGCTGAAGAATGTAGATGGAGTGGAGATTAAGGATAGTCTAGGCATGGCACAATATCTAAATGAATATTTTGCATCGGTCTTTAATAAGGCTAATGAAGGGTTTAGGAATAGAGGCAGCAGGACAGAGGGGAATATAGGTGGGGGGATTGACATTACCGTATCAGAGGTGGAAGCCAAACTTGAACAGCTAAACGGGACTAAATCGGGCGGACCGGATGATCTTCATCCTAGAATACTGAAGGAACTGGCGCGAGAAATTGCAAGCCCCTTAGCGATAATTTTTAATGAAACTGTAAACTCGGGGGTGGTACTGCAGGACTGGAAAATAGCTAATGTGGTTCCTATTTTCAAGAAAGGGAAAAAAAGTGACCTGGGTAACTACAGGCCTGTTAGTTTAACATCTGTAGTATGCAAGGTCTTGGAAAAAATTTTGAAGGAGAAAGTAGTTAAGGACCTTGAGGTGAATGGCAATTGGGACAAATTACAACATGGGTTTACGAAAGGCAGATCGTGCCAAACGAATCTGACCTCCTTCTTTGAGAAAGTAACAGACCTTCTAGATAAAGGAAATGCGGTGGATCTAGGATACCTCGATTTTAGTAAAGCGTTTGATACAGTACCGCATGAGGAATTATTGGTTAAATTGGAAAAGATGGGGATCGATATGAAAATCCAGAGGTGGATAAAGAACTGGTTAAAGGGGAGACTGCAGCGGGTAGTACTGAAAGGTGAACTGTCAGGTTGGAGGGAGGTCACCAGTGGGGTTCCTCAAGGTTCGGTTTTGGGTCCGATTTTATTTAATCTATTTATTACTGACCTCGGAACCGAATGTAGGAGTGGGCTGATAAAGTTTGCGGATGACACGAAGTTGGGAGGTATTGCCAATTCGGAGAAGGATCGGGATATCCTGCAGGGAGACTTGGATGACCTTGTAAATTGGAGTAATAGTAATAGTATGAAATTTAATAGTGAGAAGTGTAAGGTGATGCATTTAGGGATGACTAACAAGAATTTTAGTTATAAGCTGGGGACGCATCGGTTGGAAGTGACGGAGGAGGAGAAGGACCTTGGAGTCCTGGTTGACCGTAGGATGACTATGAGTCGGCAATGTGACGTGGCCGTGAAAAAAGCTAATGCGATCTTGGGATGTATTAGGCGAGGTATTTCTAGTAGGGACAGGGAGGTGCTGCTTCCGTTATACAAGGCGCTGGTGAGACCTCATTTGGAGTACTGTGTGCAGTTCTGGTCTCCTATGTTTAAAAAGGATGAACTCAAACTGGAACGGGTACAGAGAAGGGCCACTAGGATGATCCGAGGAATGGAAAACCTTTCGTATGAAAGGAGACTTGAGGAGCTCGGTTTGTTTAGCCTAACCAAAAGAAGGCTGAGGGGGGATATGATTGCTCTCTTTAAATATATCAGAGGGACAAATACCAGGGAGGGAGAGGAATTATTTCAGCTCAGTACTAATGTGGACACGAGAACGAATGGATATAAACTGGCCGTGGGGAAGTTTAGGCTTGAAATTAGACGAAGGTTTCTAACCATCAGAGGGGTGAAATTTTGGAACAGCCTTCCGAGGGAAACGGTGGAGGCAAAAGACTTCTCTGGCTTCAAGATTAGGCTAGATAAGTTTATGGAGGGAATGGTATAACGGGATTTTAGTCAATTAGGCAATAACGTGCCATCGCTGATAAAATGAGGGTCCGGCTGGAGAATCTTGCCTGTATGCTCGGGGTTCTACTGATCGCCATATTTGGGGTCGGGAAGGAATTTTCCTCCAGGGTAGATTGGCAGAGTCCCTGGAGGTTTTTCGCCTTCCTCCGCAGCATGGGGCAGGGGTCGCAAGCTGGAGGATTCTCTGCGACTTGAAGTCTTTAAATCACAATCTGGAGACTTCAACAGCAGAGACAAGGGAAAAGGGGTGGGTCAGCTTTTGTGGCCTGCATCATGCAGGAGGTCAGACTAGATGACCATATTGGTCCCTTCTGACCTTAAAGTCTATGAGTCTATGAGTCAATTGCAACAAATCTGGTACAAAGTATGTCATGTAAGGTGTCAATGGAAAAGTTGTGATTTGCTGAATGTGATTACCCTATTTGTATGCATGTATCATTGTTCTACATGAAGTTATGAATATTGACTGTACACTTGTATTTCAAATGTGCTTGCTCCTGGGTAACACCCACAAGGTAGTTGACATCCAGTCTAGCCAGCATATTGTGAGTGAACCATTCAAGTTGAGAGCCCATTAAGTAAAACAATGGGTCATAGAAGAAGCTTGTCTCCACTTGGTAGGCCTTCCTGGGAGCTTTTAGCCCGAAGAAGGACAATGGCTCCTACTGTGACTCATCGAAGCATGCAAGGGCATGTGACCAGTTCATGTGACAATGGACTTCGTCTTGTGCCTGTATATTTCCACTAACTACTGTACCGAGAGCATCTCCACATGGCAGAAAGTATAAAAGGCCCTGGAAACATCTCCATGTCTCTTTTCTGCTCTGATCTCTGGACTATGGTCTTACAGTAAAAGGAGCATTCTAATCAATGGACTGAAGACCTTCCAATCTTTTGGATGTTACTAGAGACATTATAAGCCAGCAGTTTATTCTATCACTGCTATAAACCTGATCCAAGAACTTTGCAATGATTGTGTGTATTTGATTCCTTTGACCATTTTAACTCTCTCCTCTTTCTTTTCTCTAATAAACAAACCTTTAGATATTAAAGGACTGGCAACAGTGTGACTATTGGGTAAGATCTGAGTTATATATTGACCTGGGTATGTGGTTGGTCCTCTGCTGATCAGAAGAACCCTTAGGTTGATGAAACTGGTTTTAAATAATCACTCATCATTTAGTCTAGTATCTGGGTGGTGAAACCAGGGCTGGGATACCTAAGGAGACTGCATTTCTGACTTCTTGTTGGCCATTGGTGATGAGACAGAAGTTTACTTTTGTTGCTGGTTTGGTATATCTCATGGAAGAATAACCACCAGTTTAGGGTGAGTCTGCCCTATTTCTCAGCAGTTTGTCCTGAATCTGGCATCCTCAGCTGTGACCCACTGATACATGGTGACACTGGACATAACCTCTACACTGCACTTATGTCATTAAAACTTTTTTCCTCAAAAGTGTGGAAAAAAAAACACACCCCATACGACAAAAGTTCTAATGATGAAAAGCGTGGGTGTGGACAGCGCTATGTCGGCAGGAGACACTCTCCTGCTGATGAGGCTACCGTCCCTCTCTGGGGGTGGTTTTATTTTGTTGTCAGGAGAGCTCTCTCCTGCCAACAAAGAGCAGTGTGGCAGAGCTCTGAGCTTGCCCCCGTGAGTCCTGCGCTTCTAGGCAGTTTATGCTAGCCTCAGTGGCTCACTGTGACCCTCCACGTAGCCCTTCTCGCTCTAGGGCCAGGGTTACAGTCTACTGAGCCCTTTTCATCATAGGCCAGCAAGGAGGTTGGTGAGAGAACTCCCACAGTCTCTGTTGTCCCTAAGGGCTTGAATTAGAACAGTTTAGCCTCCTGTCCTGACAGGGGCCTGACTTCCCCTCCCAGGAGGTGTTCCTGTAGTGGTGGGTTGGGGGGAACCCGGGCCTGCCCTCTACTCCGGGTTCCGGCCCAGGGACCCTAATGGTAGCAGCTGTTGGCAGCTAACCTTTCACTGCCAGAGTTGCTACATTTCCCTGGACCACTTCCCCACAGCTCTCCTGCTTCTCCCTTCTTCACCCTTACCTTAGGGCTCCCTTATCAATAACTTGAGGGTGTCTTCATTAACCAGCCCTTCAGCCACACTTCCTCTCCTCTGGCTCCCTGGCTCTCCTCTGCCTGACTGGAGTGAGCCTTTTTTATAGTATCAGCAGGGCCTTAATTAGAGTCAGGTGGTCACATTAGCTCAATGGCCTCACCTGACTCTTTGCAGGTTAATTGTAGTCAGGTGTTCTCATTAGCCTGGAGCAGCCCCTGCTCTGGTCAGTCAGGGAACAGAAAACTGGTAATCCAGTGGCCAGTATATCTGCCTTCTGCTATTCTGCTGTACCCAACTGGCCTGGGTCTATCACAGCAGCTATACTGCGTGCATTACAGCGGCAAGGCTTTAGCCGCATGGCTGTGCCACTGTAGCTGCGCAGTGTAGACATAGCCTAATAGTATGAACCAAAGGCTGTGAACCAGAGAACATCTGGCCTTGGCAGAATAGCAACACACTAGGTATTAGCTAATACCTCATAAGCATAATCCTGATCTCAGAAGATGGTACAAGAACACCCAAAGTTCTCATCTAACTATGCAAACAAATTCCCAGGACATGGTACAGGAACGCACCAACCCCTCCTAAGATAAGGAGGGGATGACATAATAATGCATAAAGATGTTTTGTTCAAACTAGCAGGTACAAGGTGGTGCTAGCACTGCAAAGTTGTAGCACTAACAACATCTAGAGCATAATATGTAACTTGTTTGTATCTATATATAAAAGGAGAAGTGGTACTATCTTTGTTCTGGTCTAGGGGATAGTGTCATGTTCTGTTGATTGAACTGGTACCTTGTTGGGAGCATACCTGTGTTACTGGTGCCCCATAGGAGTTACATGTACACTATTGTGCTTTGTTTACAATAAATCTGGCCGAGAGCCATTGCCACTGAGCTCTCCCTCTGGCCTCTCTTAATGAAGAGCACTGATGTCTGCAGAATCAGCAACCTGCACTCCCTGATAGTGCAGCAAACACTGGAGCACCAAGAACGGCAGCACTAGCAACTCTGCAGTGCCAGCACCACTCCGCAGCACTAACAACACTGGTGACCCAACCGCTGATTTGGTAAGTGGTGAGCTGCCCGCTCTAGGGTTCACAACCTAAGATGGCAGAAAACTCCAAGCTAGCAAATCCTCCCATCCCCCAGCTACAGATTCCCCCAGAGTCTGATAAGGTTTGGATACACCGGGTAACGAATAGAGGCGGTCCATATCAGGTCAAAAAAGAAAGTGAGGAAACATGGACTGGAATTTGTAAGACTATGGGAGAGACTGTAGCCTTGAAGAAGAAGAAGAACAGTAAGAAACTGAAGAATATTGCAAACCCTGGCTAGGTTTAGATGTTAGATTGCTAAAACAACAAACAACAAAATTAGTAGGGCAAGTAACAGAAACAAACAAACAAACAAAAAAGAGTTAAAAGAAGCAACCAAGCAATAGATATGTCACAGCAAGCAGAGAAATAGAATAGAAAACTGGAAACAGCTGTAGAGAATCTGCAAAAAAGAGAATTGCTGCCCCCTACTATCCATCTTGGAGGGCAACAACAGGTTCTGGGTACTTAGATAGTGCCTGATGGGTGGGGACAGAATTGGAGAAAGGTGGCCCGAGCAAAATTAAGGGATGGAACCTGGAATGGGTGTTGGAATGGGAGCATATGGAATGACCCAGACCAAGAGCCACTAAGCAGCCCATGGGTAGCAGTTACCACATTGCAACCACCACTGTACGATGAGAGCTATGTTCCAGTGAAACCGAAACCCAGACTGGTGCCTTTGTCAGAATGAGAGAAGTAAGCACACAGGAGGGAGAAGTAGCAAACAATACTTTCTCTAGATTGGTAAAGCAGATGGAGGAGGAAATGGAATAGGTCACAGAGCACATTAGGCAACAGGGGCTGCTACTCAATCACAGGAGAGTGGATAAAAAAGGATTTCAAAGTAAAACACCTAGAGTAAGTGGGCCAACACCAGGAATTAATGCACTGTCAGGAAAAACGCAGCTGGCAAGAGGAAAAAATTTAGGCTGGCAAACACAGGCTAAAAATCTTTAAAATATGCATGGAGTACCCCAGAACTGGCTAACTGTAGCAGGGGACCCCAGCAATCCATTTGGCATGCAGCCAAAAGCAACGGGCACTGGGAGAACAAATTCAGGTTTTGCAGAAGCAGGTAGCAACCCCCACTCTCCTCCCAGAACCAGGAACAAAACCAGGGGTACAGGTTTCCAGCCCTCTGCTTAAACCCACGGAGCCCCACTCCCCACACAGAGCTAATTATAGAACCTTTTTGCTCAAATATTTTCACATACTGGTTAAGTTTTCCTTTATATCCTCTCTCAGTTTGCCAAGCTCACTGCTGCTGTCTGTACTTTAAAATGACCACACACAGTTAATTAACCTCTCTTGGCTCATGTCTCCCTCCCTTCCTATATTGCGCTCCACCTGCTCTCTCCTTGCTTCTGCCCTCTTTGTTTTCAAAGTTA
>NW_020693166.1:0-6200 GCF_002925995.2 Terrapene triunguis
ATGAATCCTAGTGGAGTCAAGTCAGACATAGTTTTTATCTTGATGTAGCTAGTAGAGGTCAGTCCCATTACCCTCACCCCCACTTCGGCTAACCTCCACTAGCTGCACAGAAACTACAGTTCCTTGTCTCCACTAGGAATTTATGCCAAGATAGCTACATTGACTGTAAAAACACATATTTTTTGCAGTGAAGACTTAGCCTTTCTGCACAAATAACTTTATAAAATCTAGGATCAGCCCTGATGCAGGAACTGAAAAATATTAAACCAGTGAACAAACCTGGACTGATTTTTAACCTCTTCTTCATTGTCTCACGCAAACCATGTGACAGCAGGATTGTGCTTCACTTATTCAGTGAAACGTCCTCCTTCCTGACAAAGCTTGGATTTCTCTGTGGAGGGAAAAAAACGTGAATCCTGCTATCTCTTGTGAGAAAACAAAGAAAAAAAAAATCACTATATAAAATTGTATTAGCTCCGTATTCTTCTAAAATCACAAAGTCTATATAAAAGTGAATGACTTGTACTACTCAGCTGCAACAGAGTCATCTAATAAGGGATCTACAAAGTGTTTTCCATTAGTTGCAAGATACTTCAATGTAGAAGAAGACATAAAGCATTTTTTAGTTGACTTTTATGGTGACCCTAATGAAACCTTCCAAACCATTGTTGCTAATATTTTACAGAAATTGGATGACAATGGCTGGATGTACAAAAGGTCAGAGAATATACAGGAGACAATAACTGTCAATTATAGCTTATACAATAGTGCCTTCCAACAGTTGAAACTTGTAACAAGGCATACAAGAGCTAAACTAAATGTAGACATCAGAAGTCAGAGGGGACATTTTTCAAAGACAGCCAGGGCAGTCAGGCACCAGGAGGAGTTGGGTGCCTAGCTGGCCTTTGTACCTTTAAAAATGTTGCACCCAGTCTCTAGTAAGCACAGCATGATTGTGGGGTGAGAAGAGATAAAAGGAGTGCAAAGAAGCTGATTGCATTTTCTTGTTTTTTGGGGACAGCCCTGGTGTACTTTAGAGCAGCCTAAGGGCTGCTGTAATTTATGCCAAGTGGTGATGACTCCCCAAGAGGAGTCCTGGGAATCCTTGGACAGCAACATGCTTCATTGACTCCCATACCTGCTGTCATACTTCAGGGCTTCCCGTATACTGAGAGCTGTTGGGTAGGATTAGGGCAGAAGCAAGGCATTTATGGAAGCGTTGTCAAAACAGAAGCATGCACAGTTCTCTGACATGCTGGCACTAGACAGATATCACTTTTCTAGCCATTGTCAGACTAGGAGAAGCTTGTCTCCCTCTTATAAAATACTTCAGAGTCTAGATGAGGATTAATGCCAGATGTAATCTGGAAATAATTTAGAGAACAATGATATCTGAATGTACCTGACTGTGTTACTTTCTCAGTTATGCTTGGAAGATTTATCCTGAGGCACTTGAGATGCACATATTATCTCTAAGAAACTTATATAAACAGACAGCTAGTTTAGACAAGAAGTTAGAAAATAGATACAGAGGCAGATTTTCCACCACAAGGGACAGATTCTTCACCACCCTACAAACACAAATAAAAACCCAATGATTGAAAGAAAGGTGAATGATTTTCTTACCTTTTGTGAACATTTCCAGAAGCACATCAACCATAATGATGACTCAAGTGCCAACAATTTGCAGAAGAAATTGTTGTTCTTCCTACTGAAGAAGTGCACGTTTACTGTATTCAGCAAAGAAGTAACCTTATGTAAAGTGAACAGTGTGGATATGAATCAACTACATGAAGCATTGTGTGTGGTAAATTATTTATTCAGTTCCCCTACAATGTCTCAGGTGACAAAATGCATCAAAGCAATGTAAATATGATCATCAGATTCAGGAAATGTTCAGCACCTCAAGAAAGTTGTCTCATTATTTCTTTTCAAGCAGCAAAGAATACAGTGAAATAGTTTCTGAAATTATGAAACCAGCTTTGCATGATAGATATAGCAGACTTGATGTGATGGCAATTGAAAACAAAACTTATTGGATGGGAAGTGTAAGGACAAACCACAACAATGGCTCCTGTAGATGAGAGAGAAGAAGAAAAGAGATTGATTACAGGAACACCTCTCCATTACAAAACTGATGGAAGCGGAGAGGAACAAGTACACATGCTGGCACCTATGACCATAGACTTTGACTGCCACGCACCACAATGCTGTAAGTAACAAATATTTATATATATTTTTATTAATGCATTATATATATTTTCTACTTTATATAACCATACTGGACTGTTTAGCCCATAGAAAAAAATGACCTTTCTGGACAGTACCTTTTTGTCACCCTAAATTTTATCTATGCTGTCAGACTGACCTAGATGGTGGTGGGTTTTTTGTGTTCCTCTCAGAACTCCAGAGACCTGGTCAGTAGTCCTGGTTTAAAGGTTCATGTTGTCATAACTTGGAAGATGTTTAGTGCAGGAATTCATTTTTATGAGAGGAGAGGTTTCCTGACATTGCAGTCAGGATTAAAGGAGGGCTTTCCCAGAAAAAGAGAGAGGAAGGGACAGGGGCTTCTAATGTCTAAGTCATTAAGGAGCCACCCTCTTTTCCCCCACACATTCAATCCTTGTACCAGGGAAGGTCTGGTGGGGTCCCAGTACTATTTCTGTGTCAAGGTAAGGGTTTGAGAAATGGGAGATGGAGAGAAGAGGACTGTTAGCAGCTCTCCCCAGGTACTGTTGATGGCTGAAGAAAGGTTGAGTTTTTGCCATTTAGTTTCCTCTATGTGTCAAATTACTATGTTGCAACCTAGTTAAAAAACATAAGTGGTGACTTGTCTTGCTGCAACATCCAGAACTTCAGTGAGACTGCTCATGTGCTCACAGCTAAGCACACGTTTATATGCTTTACTCTATCAGGGTGAGAGTGCTCAGCACCTACAGAACCAAGTCCCAATTGTGGTTTTGGGGTAGAAGGAAAGATATGGTGTCCTATTAAGCACCCTATATTGATCTGTATTACTCCTAGCACAGCGGTTCTCGAAGTGTGGGTCATGACCACAAAATGGGTCATGATCCCATTTTAATGGGGGTCACCAGAACTAAAGCCCAAGCCCAACAGCCAGGGGTCAAAGCCTGAGGGCTTCAGCCCGGGGTGGCGGGGCTCAGGTTACAGACCCCTGACCTGAGGCTGAGGCCCTTGGCCTTTGTCCCCCCCACACCCAGGGGAGTGGGCCTTGGACTTTGTCCCCCTCAGCCCCACCCGGGGCAGTGGGGCTCAGGCAGGCTAAGGTTTCGGTTCTCCCTCCTGGGGTCAGATAGTAATTTTTTGTTGTCAAAAGGGTGTCACGATGCAATGAAGTTTGAGAACTCCTGTTCTAGCATAAATAAGAAGCAACAATTAGGATGACAGCTCGTCACAACACTATAATTTATGTTATGCTTCATGCTTTTTATCTTCTTGTAGTCTCTGTGTCATGAGCTAGACAATAAAGCATCAAGGGAAGGGGTTGCATGAGGCTCTGGAAAAGAGCAACACCTAAACCAATACTTTTCAAATACTGGGGCCTAAATAGTAAATAGTCAAATTATTAATTGAACATAATTTATCTGACTGTAACCTTTTCTTCTGTTCACAGTTATCTGTTTACAGTTTTTGACTTTAATGTATTGGCTTGTTATTTTCAGTTGTTCAGTGAATAGTTTGTGTCATAAATTTTATCCCTTGTCATTTCATGAACTGGATGATAGGAGATAGACATTGATATTGATCCAAAACCTCTTATTCATCTTATAATTTTTACTCTAATTTTAGATTGTTACAAACTTGCCTTCATTTTTGATGATTTAGAGATACCTTTATTTTCATGCTGGGATAATATTATAGTTCACATGCTTATGTTTTTGGTTGCTTATTTAATTAAATAAAATGTTCAAGCTAAATAAAGAAATTCCTAGGAAATCTCCAGTTTCTGTCACTCAGTAACCAACACCAAAAGTGACAAAGAGGATAACATCACCTTAGCCATGAAACCATATTAATCATCTCCACATATGAGAGACTCTAGAATGCATCTTCATATCTTCTATTTTGCTTTAACATTCTTTATTTTATTTTATACTATGTTATGACAGATGGGTTAATTATTGTGATTGGTACCTGGTATAGAATCTCTGTATTTTTTACATAATAGAAATCTCTAACTGAAAATTCTAAATGTACTAACAAATCTAGTTACAAATCTAGCAGCCATTTGGTCAAAAGGCAAATAATCAACAAGTATTTCTTCTTCCCTTTTCAAGACACCAGTCATCATACTCGTTCATTAGCCCATTCGTTTATAAGCCGACCCCCCAAAATGGTTAGGTAAAAATTGCAAAAACTGGATGACCCTTTCATAAGCCGACCCTATATTTTAGGGGTTGGAAAACTTTGGCTCCCAGCCTGTCAGGGTAAGCCGCTGGTGGGTCAGGATGTTTTGTTTACTTGGAGCGTCTGCAGGCACGGAGCCCCTCAGCTCCCAGTGTCCGTGGTTTGCCGTTCCCAGCCAATGGGAGCTGCGGGAAGGGGCTCCATGCCTGCAGACACTCCAGATAAACAAAACGACAATGTATTAGATATTCAAGTCAATGATTTCATAGAGTTTAAAATCATCAAATTTTGGTGTAGACCCATTTATAAGCCGACCCCCGCTCTTTGGTGCATGACTTTTTTACCAAAAATATTCAGCTTATGAATATACGGTAGTTATCTTGCAGCGTCTAAGCAACTTCTTACCAAACTCAGGAAGACAAAAGGAACCTCTCCAAGGATATTAAGAAAGGACAATGACTTCTTTGATGACCATTTAGGTTGAAGACTCTCTTTAAGAATAAATTAGGTGTTTTGTTTTTTTGTTTTTTTTGTTTTTTGTTTTAACTATTTTAAGAGCTCAAATACTTTTTATAGGAAAAGTTTGGACTCATTAGAGACAGAATTTCAACTCCTATTAAGAACGGAAAGGAATTTCTCCTAAAATGAACTGAACAAAAGCAAGCATTAAAACTCTTTTTTTAAAAAGATGTTATGAGAATTTCTAATAGACAAAAGCAGTGTGACCATGAAGTTGCAGAAGCATTACAACCCTGTAACATATGCATTAGCAGATTGAATATTCACTGAAGATGCTACCAAAATCATCCCATAAAGATGTTGAACCAATGAAAGGTTACAGCAGCTGATATTTGAATGTAGAGAAGCCCCTGAAAGAGGCATGGCCTTCAGTGAGACTATCGAAAGAGAAGAGTATAAATCCTGAAGTGAAACACTCTCTCACACTATTACGCTCTTACACTCATACATATTCTTGCTCTTACATTCTTGACTCAGTTTGTTTTTCTCATCACAATTTCAAGCCAACACCTCTACAGACAAGCAAATAGCAGCAGCAATAAAGCAGCTAAGAATAACAAAGACGCCACAACACAGCATCAAGAAGCAGCAACATTCCAGCCCAGCACCATGATGACATCATTGAGCTTTTGACACTATTGGTAAAATGGAGTTTGCATAAGCAATGCCAGGGATCAGATTTAGGCCCTATCTACACTGGCAAATTTCTTCACAGTAAAGCAGCTTTCTGAGCTCTAACTCCCGAGGTGTATACACTGCCAAGCCACTTAATGTGCAGAAACTGTGCAGTTGCCTAAAAAAGTGACCCCAACGAGAGGCGTACAGCTTTCTGCGCTGGGGCTACAGTGCTGCGGTGCCAGTGTACACACCATGGCAATTACAGCGCTGAGATTGGCCTCCAGGAGGTGTCCCACAATTCCTGTTCTCACCTCTCTGGTCATCGGTTTGAACTCTACTGCCCTGCTCTCAGGCGACCAACCGCCATCCCCACCCCATCAATTTCTTTGGAAATTTGAAAGTCTCCTTCCTTTTTGCTCAGTGGTGCATGCAGTGGTCTCAGCACATTTTTCCAGGTGACCATGCCTGCTCCACTCAGCAGGCGATCCCCTGCTTGGAGCAATACCGAGTTGCTGGACCTCATCAGCATTTGGGGAGAGGAGGCTGTCCAGTCCCAACTGCGCTCCAGCTGTAGGAATTATGATACCTAGGGACAGATTTCACGATGAATGACAGAAAGGGACCATGACCGGGACACACTGCAGTGCAAGGTCAAAGTGAAGGAGCTGTGGAACACCTACCACAAGGTACAGGAG
>NW_020693167.1:0-4051 GCF_002925995.2 Terrapene triunguis
TCACATCCAAGCAGCAGACCTCTGATTCTTCAGAACGTTGTGCCTGTAGAAGCATATCCTGACGTCTGTCCAGGAAATCTTGATTTTCTCGTATGCAACGCAGGGTCGATACTTGTTTCTCCAGACCTCGAACCTTCTCTTCCAATATGGAGACCAGCTTGCACTTTGAACAGACAAAGTCGCTTCTGTCCTGTGGAAGAAAGACAAACATGGCACAACCTGTGCAGGTTACAACAGCTGATCGCTCACCTTCCATAATTTCTTCCTTCTAAGAGTTTCCTCAGCTGTTGCAGCAACTCACGGAAGCCCGCGAGATGAAAGCCTCTGTTAGCCTCCGCTGTTCGCCGCTCAGCTGGTTCGCTGCTGACTGCCTTATTATAACAGTCAGGCTCACTCAAGGCCCACCTGGAACAAAGCACTCCCAATTCACACTTTTCAAACAAACAACCAAACAATCAAACAATCAAGCACACGGTCAAACTGACCAACTGTCCCCTGCAACAGACACTCAGACACTTACCAACCAGTGTAGAACCGGTTGCTAAAAGGGCTGGTGGGTGGACATGAAGCTGATGCGCACACCCCTCCCCCCTCCTTCCACTGGATGAGGTGCTGGGCCATGGTGGCCTCCCAGCCCCAGCCCCCTAAAGGCAGGCAGGGTTCAAAGCCAGGGTGGGGTTGGGCTGTTCCCAACACAGTCCCCGGCCCCCCATCCCAGTGCCTTTGCCCTTCCTTGGCAGCCCCTGCGGGGCGCTGGCATTGCCTGCTTCTGCCTCCCACAAGGTTTGGGGCTGGCCCTGGCTAGGATCCTCAGCTGGTCCCATCGCGCTGGTGTCTGGGCACCTCCCACCCTTTAGTATAGAACATAAGTGTGATGTTGCACTTCATATGATGAGTATGAATATAATGTATAGACATTCCCTGGGTTATGCAAACCCGACTTACATAAATCCGCACTTATGGAAAAAGTTCCGTAAGTTCCGTAAGCTGTTGTTGTTGTTGTGTAATTGTCGGGTATACGTTCCCGATGTATGCAAAATTCAACTTACAGAAGGCGTTCCGGAACGGAATGCTTGCGTAAATTGGGGAGCATCTGTAACTGGACTATGCTTCATGCAAAAGATCTCTAGTAAGGTATCATTACAAAGCTTATAATCTACTGAGTGTGTTCATCCTATTTGCATGAATGTATCATTCTTGTATCTGAAACTAGGAATATGAAGTATACCTCTGAGGTCCTATTGTAGTTATGCAAAGTGTGAGCCATTAATGGTGGTTTAGAATCTTGACGGCTCCCATCAGCTAGGACAATTGACTGTAGACGGCTCTGTTTATTTGCAAGCCTTTCTGTGAGTCAGGCTGAGAAGAATTGAGGCTTGGGGTCTCACAAGACATGTGACCATGTCACCTGGTACTGAAATCCATCTTAAACCTGGGGCTTTTCCATTTAGAAGGAGGGGTAGGGACCCAAAGAGACAAAAGATTCCTGCCTTGTGCCAAAGCCATATAAGGGGGTGGAACAGAACAAAGGGGGCTGCAGTCATGAGAAATCCCCTAGCTACCACCTGAGCTGGAACAAGGACTGTAGCAGGGGAAAGGATTGTGCCCAGACTAGAAAGGAGTCTGGTCTGTGGAAGAAGCTTATTGGAACATCTCTGAGGGTGAGATTTCATCTGTAATCAGTTTTTTAATGTATTAGGCTTCGACTTGTGTGTTTTTGTTTTATTTTGCTTGGTAATTTACTTTGTTCTGTCTGTTATTACTTGGAACCACTTAAATCTTACTTTTTATATATAATAAAATCACTTTTTGCTTATTAATTAACCCAGCACAAGTATTAATACCTGGGGGAGCAAACAGCTGTGCATCTCTCTCTATCAGTGTTATAGAGGGCGGACAATTTATGGGTTTACCCTGTATAAGCTTTATACAGGGTGAAATGGATTTATTTGGGGTTTGGACCCCATTGGGAGCTGGGTGTCTGGGTACTGGAGACAGGAGCATTTCTTAAGCTGTTTTCAGTTAAGCCTGCAGCTTGTGGGGCACGTGGTTCAGACTTGGATCTGTGTTTGCCGCAGGCGAGCGTGTCTGGCTCCAGCAGGCAGGGTACTGAAGTCTCAAGCTGCAGGAAAAACAGGCTCACATCTCTTTCTTGAGCGGTAAGAGCTCATTTAGAGACCATCATTTTATATGTAGAGTTGGGATTATATTTTCTGATGTGCGTTACTTTGCATTCATCAACATTGAATTTCATCTGCCATTTTGTTGCCCAGTCACCCAGTTTGGAGAGATCCTTTTGTAGCTCTTCGCAGTCTGCCTGGGTCTTAACTATCTTTAGTAATTTTGAATCAACTGCAAATTTTGCCACCTCACTGTTTACCCCCTTTTCCAGATTATTTATGAATATGTTGCATAGGACTGGTCCCAATACAGAACCCTGGAGAACACCACTATTTACCTCTCTCCACTCTGAAAACTGACCATTTATTCCTACCCTTTGTTTCCTATCTTTTAACCAGTTACCAATCCATGAAAGAACCTTCCCTCTTATCCTGATGCAGGTTACTTTGCGTAAGAGCCTTTGGTGAGGGACCTTGTTAAACGCCTTCTGAAAATCTAAGTACACTATATCCACTGGGTCCCCTTCGTCCACATGCTTGCTGACCCCCCTCAAAGAATTCTAGTAGATTAGTGATGCATGATTTCCCTTTACTAAAACCATCTCTCTCCTCACACCCCACCGTAGGCAAGGCAGGGCTGCTCGCCCCAGCACAGTCAGGGATTGAGGCACAGCGCAGTTAAGTGACTGGCCTAAGGGCACCCAGGCCGGCTGTGGCGGAGCAGGGCATAGCACCGGCGTCACCCCAGTCCGAAGCCAGTGCCCTAAGCACTGCACCGCTCAGCCTTGCGCTGGGAAGGATTAAAACCAGGCATTCCTCCTGCTGTGGGGCCTGCTCTCCATCAGCCCCTGGGGCCTGGCTCAGCTGCTGCAGGAGTCCCTGCCCTGGGAATGGCTGGGGAGCAGCTGATGCCGCAGAATCCCAGCTGCTGGCTGTTGACAACAGTGCAGGGTTTTCCCCCTGGGCGGCACCACCCAGCCAAGGACCCCAACGGATTGGCACCTCCCAGCCCCTGTGCGGTGTGGGGCCGGGGTGCTGCATGGCACTGGCACACCAGGGTATTGGGGTCATGCCGCTCTGGGAGACCCGTAGCTCCAACTTTGCGTAAGAGCCCATGTCCAGTCTCAGGTGCCCTCCCCTGGGTACGTACCCAGCCAGCTAGCCTGAGCTACTGCAGCCACATGGCTACTTTTAGCCCGCCAGCTTAAATCAGAGCTAGTACGTCTCCGTCGACTGCCCTGGGAACCAGCCGCCCAGCTGTGCCCTTAGTGCCGAGGACACAAACCCCGAGACAGAGCTGTGTCCTCTGGCCAAGCGGGGCGTTCACACCCTCGCTCGTCTCCTGCCACGGCTGCTGCTGCAATCGAGACACCTCGCGCTGCCTGGACACGGGTGAGCAAGCGGGGCTGTCGGGGAGGTGCCGAGGACTCTGGGCTGCGAGGAGCAAGAGCAAGTGAGCATGTGCACCCAGGGCTGCCACGTGCCCGGCCCACACGGGGCAGCAAAGAGAGGTCAATTTGGATATGGTCCGTCTCCGAAAGGACATTGCAGAACTAACGGGTTCAGAGGAGGGCAACGGGGACGAGCAAGGGCCTGGAAAAACCTCTCCCATGAAGAGATCAACGAGCCTGGGCTTGTTCACTCTTATCCATCTCCTCTCTAAGGTGACGTGCTCAATGTGAATAAAAGAACGAATGGGCAACAGAACGAAGATCCAGCATTTCTGTTCTCCTTGTCTCAGGATACACCAACAAGGGGACCAATGAATGGGAAAGTGGGACATTGTAAACCTAGCAAAGGAATTGCCTTTTCCACACGACACATAGCCAGCCTGTGGAACTCACTGCTACTGGATGTTGTGGGGGGTGAAGAAATTGGCAAGATCCAAGGATTGGACATTTCTGTGGGTGACAGGAATGAGACACGAACCT
>NW_020693168.1:0-6940 GCF_002925995.2 Terrapene triunguis
CCTTCCCTGGGGCCGACAATCCAAAGGGAGTGGGGAAACTGAGTCATGCATTTCCACACACCCCGTGTCCATGTTCTCCATCCTGGCCTTGCAGGGGTCTCTGGATGAACAGGGATGTTAGCAGGAGCTGCCATCCAGCCCCTTTCGCCAGGATGAATTGCTACACTGATAACATCTCATTCACACTGGTGCAAATCTGGAGTGACTCCAATACAGCGAGGGGCTTGGATTCTCCTTTGTCCTGCTCCAGCACTGTAAAGGGGCCTTAACAGAGGGGAAATGACCCCTAAGAATCAGTGTGGAGCCGGCATAAGATCCCTGCACCAACCTTGCTCCTGGTGTATGGGGTAGATCTGGGGCACGGCTGCAACGCACTGAATTATGGGTATTCTTTGTTCCAGAGCGGGCCGGGGCAGGGCAGAAATTAGAGCAGCCCTGAGGCTGCTGTAAGAGCAGGATCTGGACGAGATGGAGCGGAAGGTGGCTTATATCCTAGCCCTGTCGCATTGGAAACTGCAGGGGAGAGCGGAACGCAGCCCCGTACTCTGGTGTCGGCCCCGCGGTGCTGCCCTCAGACCCCGCTTCCCTAGCTGCATCTGCTGGGGCCCACGACCCAGGGGGCAGCGAGGTTCTCCGCACGGAGCTCAGCCTTGGCTTTGGGAGTCGACGCAGGGTCACCCTCGGTTTCCCAGCAGGAGGAACGGCCCGATTTAGACACCCGAGCTGCCGGCTGTCCTGCCCCCTGCCCTCCGAGCCCTCGACCCTCCAACCCCTACCCCAGGAGTGGTGCTGGGCCACAGCCAGGAGAAGGCAAATTCAGCTGAGAGCTGGGGGCCGAGGAGGGGAGCCCGGAGCCAAGCCACGCTGAGAGGCCCCCAAGCCGGAAGCTCGGCAGGGGACCAGTCCGGTTGTCCCCACTTGGGGACCGTGTGCGAGTGTCAGACCCAGAGCCGAGCGTCCCTGAGCCAGCTGCGTGCTGCCCTCAGGAGCCTTGGCTGTTGGATCAGACCCCGTCTCGCCAAAAAAAGAAAAAAGATCTGATTGAAGGAGCATGTTTGCTCAGCTGGGGGAGGACTTTTGCCCCCCAGCTGGCTTGGCACCCCTCAGCGTGCTGTTTGGGTGCGTGGACGCAAGTTGAGCAAGCAGCGATTGGCAACAGCTCCGACCATCCCTGCTACGCCCCCTCTCCGCCCCCAGCGGGCCGGCTGCAGAGAGCCAGGATCCACAGTCCCGCGGTCCCGAGCGCTGCCCCCCGGGAGGCGACCCCCCAGGAGACTTGCCCCAGGAGCAGACAGCAAGAGCCTGCGGCTTGGGGAGCTGGCAGCAGCCTCTTGAGTAGCCCCTGGAAGCAGGGCAGGCCCTGGCATGCGAGGCCGAGCCTGCCTGGCCCCTGATGGGAATGGCTGGCTGGTGGGGGCAGGCCCGCCCCAAGCTCAGCTCCCGGTGCCCGCTGGGCGCTGCACAGTGCTAGCCGTGGCAGCTGCGTGGTGGCTCCTGGCACCAGCTGGGGCAGGACTGGGATCCGCGTGTGGGGATGGGGAGGGACTTGCTAGCTGACTGAGGTCACGCGCACACAGATACAGCATTTTATTGAGTGCACCGGACAGAGGCTGCTCAGGGAGGGAGGAACAGACATCTTAAAGGGCTGTGGGCGCCTTACGGACAGAGAAGCCGCGTTCCTCCCGTCGGGACCAGCTCGCCCCTCTCCCCAAACCGCTCTCCTGGTTCCACAGGACTCGGCGCGCGCCAGCTGGCGTCCCAGGCTGCAGCTCCGATTCGGTGCCAACACTGCCAAGTGACGTGGTGTGGCCCCCTGTTCCCCGCCCCGCTCAGCCGCAGACTCAGAGATCCCAAGGCCCCTTCTGACTGTCTCGTCTGAGCCCCTGGGTAGCATCTCCACCTAGAGCAGAGCTTTTGGAAAATCATCCAGTCCCCATTGCAAAATGGTCCCTGATGGCGAAGCCACCCCGGCCCTCGGTAAATTGTGTCTGTGGCTAGTTACTCTCCCCATCAAGAATTACGCCTTCTTTCCTCCCGTCTGAATTTGTCTAGGCAGCACTGACCTCCTCTCTGACCCTGCCCAGCATCTCCCCCTGGCGGTCTCTGAGGTCTGAGGGGCTCGGTCCAATTTCCCTGCAGGGTGGGTCTTCACATGGCAGAACCCACTGCTGCAAAGGGGCCCTGGCTGGCATCCGCAGGACGGCTCGGGAAAGGGCGGAGGGAGGCCGTTGGCTGGGGGGTGAGATTCCTGTACCCCTCTTACGGAGAGACGGTGCTTGACATGGCACGGTTCAGCGGCACAATCAGTCATGTACGTGAAGGACGTGAATTCCAACAGCAGGACCAGTGGGAACGGGGCCTCGGCGTGGGAATCTCTGTCCTGTCCCGGTTCGAGGGAGGAATCGCTCAGTGCAAAGGCAGCTGTGTGCGCGCCAGGCAGCGGGTTAGGTGCAGCCGCAGGCGTCCACGATCATGTCGGGGATGTCGGTCTTGACGACGTTGCTGTCCTGGTCGTAGTAGAGCAGAGAGAGGGGCCGGCGGTGCGTGGGGACGCAGCAGGAGCTGAAGGAGGCGTGCGCGTCGTTGGCCTTGATGAGATTCAGGATGGCTGTGTGGAAGGAGGAGGCCAGGCCGGGCATGCCGGCCACGTGGGTGGGGCAGGGCCCCGTGCAGTAGTTCATGCGGTAGCCCTCCGGCTGGATGATCCAGTCCTCCCAGCCGATCTCCTTGAAGTCAACGAAGAACTGCTTCCTGCAGCACGTCCTGGACTTGCTATTGCACTCGACGGCCCGGCGGCGAATCCGGTGTCGGGGCCTGGCCCGGGCCTTGGCCACCATGAACGGCCGGTGAGAGTCGCTGCTGCTGAGAAGCAGGGCAGGCTCCGGGCTTCCTTCAAGCTCCAGCTCCGCCGTTAGTCTCTGGCCGCCTTTGCTGAAGAAGCTCTGGACAGCTGTCCTCACCTCCACCGCGGCCCAGCCTCCCCGCTTCACCTCCAGCTGCCGCCTGCCGACCAGCGTCGGGTTTGCATCGCCCGGCTCGGACAACAGCAGCTTTGCCCTGACCCTGCGCGCGGGGCCACCGGGGGCTGCCAGGAACACGTACATGTCGGCATGGAGGATTTGCACGCTCCTGCCGGCATCCTGGGTGAAGTGGAAGTGCAGACGTGTCCTGTTGGGAGCGGAGGGCCCTGCAGACAAAGCAGCAAGGGGGGCATTAGGAAAGGAAGCAGTGAGGTCTCCACGTTGACGCTGGGCTAGGCTGGCATGGGGGGGGGGGCAGGAGTGCCCTTTCTATTGGGGATGGGGGGAACTAGACGAGAGGGAACAGGAGACCACTGCATTAAATGCTAAGCACAGCCCTGGGGCCATGGCGCGGGACTCCACCGACCGTGATATGCCACTGTTTTCCTTCACCTCCAGACTTACTCCAATGGCGCGCAGCAGAATCTAGGCTAGGCTGGTAATTCTGGTGTCCTTTGCTAAATTCCCTTTGCTGGTAAAGCTGGAGAAAGATATGGGACCAGATCTTCAGCTGGTGACAATCCTCATTGACTTTAATGAAGCGACACTGACACCAGCTGAGGATCTGGCCCCATTTCCCACTTCCTGCTGCCTAAATCACTGTGCGGTGTTACTGTGCTGTTTTATCCCACCCCAGAGGCAGCTGCATTTCAGCAGGGGATAATGTGATCCTCGCGTATAGCCGCTGTTCCCAGATCCCTTCGGAGACGCCGCCTATCAATGTAAGATCATTGTTCTCCCGGCATTACAGATCTAAATACAAAAAGAAAAATCCCTTTCTTTGCGTCTGGATCTAGAGCAGAGCTGGGCAAACTACGGCCCGCGGGCCACATGCGGCCTGTGGGACCATCCTGCCCGACCCTTAAGCTCCCTGCCAGGGAGGCTAGCCCCCAGCCCCTCTGTGACGAACTGGGACTGTTCTTAATGTGTTCGTTGAATGCTGAGGGGAAAGTTTGGCTGGGACAGTCTGCATTGCGGGATGGGAGACTGGCCTTGAGGGACAATACCTGAGCATGTAACATGAGAACCCAGGAAGGGGGTTGGAGGCCAGGTGACACCTCTGCCCAGGAAATGGACAAAAGGCTGAGTGAGAGACGCTGGAGGGAGTTAGGGTTTTGGAGCTGGCTGGTGAAATGGAGGGGGGCCCAGACAGGGCTCTGCCCCCCCCCCGGGGCTGTGCTGTCCTTGGGGCCCCTAGATGAACCAAACTAAGGGGGTCCTGTTGTCTGTACCTGCAAGACCTGTCTTGGACTGTGTTCCTGTCATCTAAATAAACCTTCTGCTTTACTGGCTGGCTAAGAGTCATGGTAAATCGCAGAAAGCCGGGGGTACAGGGCCTTGTGTCCCCCCACACTCCGTGACACCCTCCCCTGATGTCCCCCCTCCCCCGCAGCCTCGCCGGCGCTCTGGGCGGTGGGACTGCCAGTCGTGCTGTTCTGAGCAGCACGGTAAGGGGGAGGGGAGGTTGGATAAGGGGCAGGGATCGTGGGGGCCAGTCAGAGGACAGGGAGCAGGGGGCGGTTGGATGGGGCGGAGGTTCTGGGGGGGGGCGGTCAGGGGTGGGGGGTTGGATAGGCGTGGGAGTCCTGGGGGGCCTGTCAGGGGCCAGGTGTGTGGATAGGGGGTGGGGCAGTCAGGGGACAAGGAGCAGAGGGGGTTGGACGGGTCGGGGGTTCTGAAGAGGGCAGTCAGGGGGCAGGAAGTGTGTGGGGGCGGATTGGAGGCGGGGGCCAGGCTGTTGGGAGCGGCACGGCCTTCCCTGCCTGGCTCTCCATACAGTTTTGGAACCCCGATGTGGCTCTCGGGCCAAAAAGTTTGCCCACCCCTGCTCTAGAGGGTGGATTGATGGGCTGGGCCATGATGCATGTTCATTGACTCCCTGCAGCCACATCTTTGTGCTAGGAGATTCCCTGTCCAGGCCCGGATCGGGCTACAACGTATTACGGAGGAGCACTGTTCTGGGATGTTTTAAGAACATAGTGTGTCATTCCTTTGGCCAATGGGCTTGCCTATCCCACACAGGCCTGTGACGTGGCACGGGGCGTCCAGACCTGCCTCCGTGGTATATTCCTCCGTGGGTGTACAGACACAATATACCACGGAGGCTCCCTGGCCAACAGCTCCTTCCACAGGCAAAGTGACATCCATGGAAAAATACACACAAGGGCCGGGCCCGGCAACCGTCTTGCTGGCTGCACTTCAGACAGCTCTGTGCCCAGCCAAAACCATTACCAAGAGACTTCTGCACTTGCCAGCCCGGGCCGCCCTGGGCAGCCCGCTGGTGAGCTAAGCAGGCGGGTGCTAGTGAGTCTGTGGGTTGGAGCCTGCCAAGGAAAGCCCAGCGCTTTGGTGGTCTTCTCAGTCTGGCCCAAGCGGGCACTTGGCAGAGTGCTAGGGGGCGCGGTGCTGGCTTTCACCGGAAACACCGTCTTCATCGCCATCGGCGCCAAAGAGCTGACAGTGCTTTTTTATATAATGACAGGATAGGATGTGAGGCTGGGGGTGTCAGCCCTGGGGCGCTGGCTAAATTCCGCATTGGGAAGTCGCTTTTTATCCCAAGCACCTGGTATTTCAGCTGGATACGTTGATCTTCACCTGTGGGTTTAGTGCTGCTGAGGGAGAGTCGGGGCTGTGTTCCACCCCAGAGGCGGCTGAATTTCCATGGAAGGAGAAATTAATCCTGTTTTACACTGGGATAGTGAAGGATCCCATAGCACTTTACAAGCTATATGCACTCAGCAATGCCCTCTGAACATGGAGCTGCATCTGGGGCGGAACATGGCAGCTGTTCGACAGCAGCACTCCCCAACCATCTAGCGCCCCCTGTACTCTCTCCACAGAGTTACATTAGATCCTCTCCTATCTAGCTTTGAGCTAACGAGTCAGAAGGTTTTTCAAGTACAGTACCATAAAGCCAGTGGAACAAAAATTAAACTAAGCAAAAGGCCATGTTCACCGCTGCCATCTACCACTGCCTTCGCCGGGGACTAGCTAGCCAGCCAGCCAGCCATCTACCGCTGCCTTCACCGGGGGCTAGCCAGCCAGCCATCTACAGCTGCCTTCACTGGGGGCTAACCAGCCATCCAGCCATCTACCACTGCCTTCACTGGGGGCTAGCCAGCCAGCCAGCCATCTACCACTGCCTTCACCGGGGACTAGCCAGCCAGCCAGCCAGCCAGCCATCTACCGCTGCCTTCACCGGGGGCTAGGTAATTCTGCTCCACGGCTGAAATCTCTGCTGCTGTGAACAGGACCTGCCCCGCTGACTTCAATGGTGTTTCACCCCTCTATGCCCGCAGAGAACTTGGCCTTATGGAATCGTAGCAATGGGCTGGAAGAGACCTCGAGGTTTTATCCAGCTCAGCCCCCTGTGCTGAGGCAGGACCAAGTAAACCTAGACGAGTCCTGACAGGTGTTTCTCCAACCCGCTCTTAAAAACCTTCAGCGAGGGGGATCCCACCACCTCCCTTGAGCTGATCCCAGAGCTTAATTACTCTCATAGTTAGAAAGATTTTCCTCACATCAAACCTAAATCTCCCTTGCTGCTGATGAAGCCCATTGCTTCTTGTTCCACCTTCAGTGGATACAGAGAACAATTTATCACCAGCCTCTTTATAACAGCCCTTAACACGCTGGAAGAGTGTTATTAGGTCCCCCCTCAGTCTTCTAGACTGCCCAATGATTTTAACCTTTCCTCAGAGGTCAGCTTTTCTAAACCTTTGATCATTTTTTGCTGCGCTCCTCTGGACTCTCTCCAGTTTGTCCCCATCTTTCCTAAAGTGCGGTGCCCAGAGCTGGTCACAACACGCCCGCTGATCTGACACTCCTGTTAATACGTCTCCAAATGACAGGAGCCTTCTTTGCAACTGCGTCCCGTTGTTGACTCATCGGCAATTTGTGACCCACTCCCCCCCCCCCCC
>NW_020693168.1:7040-10021 GCF_002925995.2 Terrapene triunguis
CCCCCCCCCCCCGACCCTTTTCAGCAGTACGGCCGCCTCGCCAGTTCCCCTCCCCGCAACCAACGTGTAGTTGTGCGTTTGATTTTTCCTTCCTCGGGGAAGTACTTTGCCCTCTGTCTTTATCGAATTGCATCTTGTTGATTTCAGATCAATGCTCTGATTCGTCAAGGTCATTTTGAATTCTAAACCTGAACGCCAAAGCTTGCTACCCCTCCCACCTTGATGTCATCGGCAAGTTGTAGAAGCATTCCCCCCACTCCACTACCCAAGTCACCGATGAAAATATTGAATAGTGCCAGACCCAGGGCTTACCCCTGCAGGACCTCGCTAAACACTCTCCCCCAGTTTGACAGTGAACTACTCTTATGTGTTTATTTCCTTGAGGTGTAAGGTTGGATGTAAGTGCTTGGGGGAGTGATTTATGTTCCTGCACCCTTTTGGGGTTGCAATGGGGTAAAATGCCCCCTTGCAGAGGCCCCTCTCGGGGGATGTCTCTTTCCCACGCTATGCCCCTGCAGCACCCCTTGAGCCATCCCGTGAGACCTTACAGACCTGGCTCAGCAAAGCTGAGAATCTCATAGTCTTGCTCATCCGGCTTGGGGCTCTGGCTCGGCATCTCCGACGTGACGCTCGGGGTCGTGCGCCCGACACGGAGCCTCCCCAGAGCTGTCAGGAGGCCAGCGCTGAAGACTGGCTGGGTCACATTGGGTCGCTCCTTCAAGTGCAGCTTGGAGAGAATACTCTCCTTTGCTAGCTCAATGAGGAACGCCTTCTGCACGCCTGGGTCCAGGGCTGCCATCTCGCAGGCAGGGCATCGACCTGCCCCGGGCTCGGCTACTCCGATGAGTATTAAAAGCAGGAGGGCTTGTCCGGTGGCCATCTCTTTCTGATCCCCGCAGGCAAAGGGCATAGGCATCCAGCAGGCTGGTTTTCTCAAACGGCACAAGGTCTGGTACCACCACAGCAACGGAGCTGGGTTCCCGCCTGGAAAAGGAGCCCCACAAAGTCAGTGCCGGGAGGGTCAAACTAAAAGCCAACGTGGAGCCTGCCCTTCTGTGAGCTGATTTCGCAGCCCCACTCCTGGATTACCGGGAAGTCTCGTTTCACTGCCTCTGACGCAAATATTGGCTGATCCCAGTGCAGATAAACGCCCCTCTGATCCCGCAAGACCGTTCCCGTAGGCCACAGATTTTGGAGGTGTTAAGGTAGCCCTGGGGGAGAGGTGTGTTTGGGGTCCTGCTGGATCTGGCTGGGTTTTGTGACTTAGCAGCCAAGATCAATTAAAAACAAAAAAGGCTGAAAACATTTGGGACCGAACACAGGAGTCGGTGCGTGACTATTACATTTGTATTGGGATAGCGACGACAGGTGTCAGTCAGGTCAGGGCCCCCTTGTGCCAGGCGCTGGACAAATGCACACAGCCTGTCCCTGCCCCAAAGAGCTCGCAGTCTGTGTATGGCAAAGAGTAATTGGCAGACAGCTCCTCCCAGCAGAGGAGAGCGAGTGGCTGTCGCAGAGACAGAGCTGGAGGAGAGGTATTCCCAAATCTCAGGCCGGGGCTGCTTTACAGACTGTTGCCGGCACGGCTACCTCGGTCGGGGCGGGATGGGGTTGTGATCTGTGGCCGACAGAGCTGTGTTGCCAAAAGCTCCTAGCGTAGACGCAGGCGGCTAGACTGATAAGGGTAGAAGCCACGTTCATGCTAGGAGCGCTTTGCCAGCACAGTATGCGGGGATAGATATACTAGCAAAGCACTCCTAGCGTAGGGCCATATCTACACATCTCTGGTGCTGGAGCTATATTGCTGTCGTGCCCGAGGGGGGTGAATCATAGAATCATAGATTATTAGGGTTGGAAGGGACCTCAGGAGATCATCTAGTCCAACCCCCTGCTCAAAGCAGGATCAATCCCCAACTAAATCCCCAAATGGCCCCCTCAAGGATTGAACTCACAACCCTGGGTTTAGCAGGCCAACGCTCAAACCACTGAGCTATCCCTCAGGGAGGTGCAGTGGGGGGGCTGGAGCGAGGGGGGGTCTGCTGGAGCAGGGTGGGGGAGCGGGGGGGAGCTGGAGCAGGGGGGCTGGGAGAGTGGGGGAGATGCAGTGGGGGGCTGGGAGAGCGGGGGGATCTAGGGCGGGGGGGGTCTGTTGGAGCGGGGTGGGGGAGCGGGGGGTTGCAGCAGGGGGGTGGTGGTGGTGGGGTGTAGATGCTTCCTACAACCATGCAGCGGGTTTTTCTGTCGTAGGCAGCATCGACCTGCCTGTCTACACTGGGGGTTAGATTAGCATTGCTACGGCACTCAAGAGTGTAACGCTTTCACCCCCCCAGCGTGTGGTAAACCAGGCCTAGGCCTCAGACTGCTGCCGCTGGGACCAGCCAGGGCAGAGGATTTGAGGCGGATGCCAAAAAAAACCATTTTGATGGTGAAAAAAAAAATTTAAAAACATCAACCAGTTTTACCCAGCTGGCCTGGGGCAGGGAAGGGCCCGTATAGAGCTGGCGTAATTTTTTTCCATCAAAAAACAACTTTTTGACCAAAATTAAAATTTTGCATTTTGGTTAAAAATGCTCTTGGGTTTTTTTGTTGGGGGAAAAAAAAAGGAAATGGGGGCTGGGGCAGCAGGTGGTGTGGAACAGTGGGGGATGGGGAGCTGGAGCAGTGGGAGTTGGAAGTGTGTGTGGGGTGAAACATTGGGGGGTGCAGCAGGGGGTGTAACTGGGGGGGCTGGGGGAATGGGGGGCTGGAGAAGTGGGGCAAGAGTAGTGGGGGTGGGGAGAGCTGGCTGGATAGAACAGTGAGGGGTTGGATCAGTGGGCGTGGGGGGGCACTGGAGGTGGAAAAGTGGGGGGCTGAAGTGGGGGGGCTGAGAGCAGGGGGTGGTGGAACAGTGGGGGACCTGGAGCAGGGTGGGGGAACGGGGGGGTGCAGCAGGGGGGCGGGGGAGCTGGAGCGGAGGGGGATCTAGGGCGGGGGGGGGC
>NW_020693169.1:0-4601 GCF_002925995.2 Terrapene triunguis
GCCGCCCCAAGCAAAAAAAAAAGCCGCGATCGGCGGCGGCAGTTCAGCGGCAGGTCCTTCGCTCCTAGAGGGAGTGAGGGACCTGCCGCCCCCGAATTGCCGCAGGTGCCGCCCCTCTCCCTTGGCCGCCCCAAGCACCTGCTTGTTAAGCTGGTGCCTGGAGCCGGCCCTGTGTGCTGAGGTGACATGATCTAGGTCTAGCGAACTAGGATAAATCCCTATTTGCAGCAATTCCTAGGTATTCCCCGCATTAGTGTAGGGACATGGAGGCAATCCTGTGGATTCTGAGGCAGGCATATCTAATGATTGAAGGCATAGCTGGATGTTTTCAAGGGCTCTCACTGTAGCAATCAATGCAGTCCCCACACCTTGGGAGGGGAGTGGATATGTGAATACCCTCCTCACTTTTGTAATGATCTTTGCAATATGATGATCCAATTCTTGCTGTTCCTAAAGGAAGACAGTAATACGCCAAAGTCCCTGCAGCCTTTGCTGGTGGAGTAGCCAGACCTTTGCTTTGGGCTACAGGAGAGATGTAAAACAAATATATTTACTGTGGTCTTTTTGTGCCCCTTCCCTCTGGGAGCATAGCTGGGCCAATGCTCTTGGGGTCCTCCTAGCACGTGTGCTAGATATCTGGAAACAGTAGTGTGGATTTTCAAAAGCATGAGGTTTTGGCCTTGCTCTGCTCCCGCTGCAGACAATGGCGGTTTTTCTATTGACTTTAACAGAAGCAGGATTGGCCCAGCACTTTCCCTGTTTAGATTTCTAACCGGTCAGACCCACTGACTACAGTGGGTTTAGCCAGGCGCGGAATTTGGCTCACAAGATGGGAAACCGTGGCCTTCAGGCTAGAAAGGTGATGTTAAAAAGAACAAAGCATTTAAAAAAGGAAGTAAAAAGTCTGTTGTCTATAAAGTCCCTCCCACGACAGGCTTGGAAGCTCAGTAACCGTGGAGAATGAAAAAGAAATGGAAAGACCTGCAGTGAAAAAAGAGCTGGTTGAGAGATAGGAAGATAAAGGTAGGGGGAAATGGTGGTGTGCTCAGGAATCAGGACTAAGCATTGGGTAGTTGACTTAACGGGCTGGGTCCTCAGCTGATGTAAATTGCTGCAGCTCAATGGGATGAACTGTGCATTAGCCTGATTTGCTGAGGGGTGACATTTTTTAGGCTAGTAAAACTGAAAGGGAATGGTGAAGAACTTCAGAAGAGCCTGGGTGATATGGATGGCAGCGCAGACCAGAGCGGGGCAATAATGCACATTGGAAAGAATTATTTTAAACTACTTGGAATGGATTAGTGGGATAAAGATCCTGACATTTTCATGGCCAGCTCAAGAAAGCTGTCTCTTCGGTGTGCACAATGGTCAAAGCAGCATATAAATGTCAGACTGTATTAAGCAAAGGAACAGAGGCTACGGAAAATATTATAATGGCATTATATAAATCAATGGTACATCCTCACCTTGACCCAGACTTGGTCTCCTTGTCTTAAAATAGAGAGCTGACATTAGAAAAGGGCTGAAGAAGCTAGAGAAAAATGGAGAGAGGTCTGTGGGGCAAAGTCAGATGGAGTGATGGGTGTGTTTCATATGAGAAGGAATTTAAAAGCCTGTAGCTATTTATTTAATTTGAAAAGATGTAGAGGAAGAGAAGATAAGGTGGAGGTATATATAATAATGGTATAGAGAAGGCCAGTCAGATACTCCAATTTATCCTCTCATAGGCACCCAGTGCAATTACACATCAGTAAAACAAAGGCACAGATTTTGGCGGGAAAGGGGATATTTTTTTACCAAGGAACCAGCCAAGGTCAAAGGAAACTGGCTGGAGCAGAGAGAGAGAGAGCAGACAACAAGCTCCAGTGGAGAAGCCATGAGAAGAGAGGTCCAGGAGAGAGGATCTGGAATCCAGAAAGGACACTGCCCCAAATCCTGAAGAATGCTCCAGAGAGGTGAGGAACGGGCATACAGGTGTTTTATTGTTTTGCCTGGATCTGTATATTTCTTGTGCTGTCTGCAGTAGAGAGTGACTGGTTTGGGAACCCATTTGCAAAGCCTGTGTGTTATGTGCTTCCCCGGAGAGGTCAACTGTAAATCAGAGTGCCCGTGAGGTTGGAGCTCGGGGAAAGGGTGAGCTTGAGGCTACTGGGGAGTCTGGAGGAGCCAGCAGTAGGTAGCTAGATGGTGGGGGTCTTAGCTCTCAGAATAGGGTGCTCCCCAGAGGATCTGCCCCCCAAAAGTGTTCCTAGACTCTGCTCAGACTCAAGAAAGCTTAAAAACACATGGGATCCAGCACATGGGATTCAAGCACAGGATCCTAGTGTGTATTGAGAAGGGGGAGCTAGACAAGGGCTTTGACACCGTCCGACAGCTGTTTTGTGGCCTGCATAAGGCGAGTTTGATGGATTCCAGCTGACAGGAACCCAAGTCTCAAAAACCACCACCACAATTTGGCACTAACTGGCACTCTTGCTGGCACTGTCAGCAAAGACGCCAAGAGCCAAATGGTCCATAGAGATTCAACTGCCACTGCCCCCATCCTGGATTAACCAGGAGACCTTTAACGACCTGAAATTCAAATATATGTAAGCGGGGGAATGGTCCTGCTATTGTGGGGGACTCTTCTGGCTTATAAACTACCCGGTGAAGGGGACTAGCAAAAGGATTTGAGTTTTCACTTCTACTTCCTTTACCCAGAGCCTGCCTGACCTCGAGGGCTCCCCTTCCACTCTCCTGTGTGGCAGAGTCCTCGGAACCCCAACAAGGCTGGGCCCAGGATTCCTGGGGGGCTCAACCCCCAACCTTGTCGTGGTCACTCAGGGCAAGGGCTAGGGTGTCCCCACTCCGGGGGGCTCTCTCTGCACTGGGCACTTCCCTGACCCACTGATCATTGCATACAGCTCAAAGCAAATACAATTTATTAAACAACAATCAATTTTAAAAAAATAAGGAAAAAATGGGAAAGGCGAAAGGAAATCCCGTCACCCCGCTCTGTGGCACGGGGACGTCACAACCAGTGTCTCTGGTAGAGGAAGTTCAATCTGTTCCTCACACGGCCCAGGCCCCTGCCCAGGTCCTGGCTGTGCTGCAGGGATGCTGCGGGTCAGACACTCGCTCTGGTGGTGGCCACACGACCTCAGGCTCTAGGTGGCAGGACACTTCGTCTCCCCTGTCCTGTCGGGGTTACGATCCCCCCCAAGTCTGGCCTGCAGGGCCTCTTGGCTGGGGTGTCTCCCTGCATTGGGCCCTCTGCCCAGGGTCCCCCTCGCTCTCCCCAGCTGCTCCCTGCACCCGGCTCCGGACTGCTCCGGCCCCAGCTCCAGCCTCAGCTCCAACCTGCCCCAGCGCTGCTGCTGCTGCTCTGCCTCCAGCCCCCTGGGCTGCTTCTCTGGCCCCGCTGGCTCTGTGGCTGCAGCTCTGCTCCCAGCATTGACCTGCTCCCTGGGCTGCTTCTCTGGCTCTCTGGATCTGGCTCGGCCCTGCTCCCCGGCTCAGCTTGGGCCCCTGCTCTCCCCTTAGCTCGGCCCCACTCTGTCTGACCCAGGCAATTCCAACTCACACAGAGGACGGGACCCACCCTGGCCTCCTGACTCCCTCCTTGGCCTGCCACCCTATCAATCAGGCTCACCTGGAGCACTGGCCTCTCCCCATTGTTCCTGGGGACTGTCAGCCTCAGGGTCCTGATTTCCCACCGACCCTCCCCCTTCCTTTTGGTACGGGGGGCTACCCCCCCCCCCCCCCCCCCCATTGAATGTTAGTAAGGGGACAACAGTCCAAAAAAGTGGAAGCTAGGTCAAATTAGGGTGACCAGATGACAAAGATGAAATATCGGGATAACACCAGAAAACACAGCAATGGCCAAAGTGCCTTTTTTTGTTTCAGTTTTCACCAAAAAGGTGAGCAGTGATCGAAAGACTAACATAGTAAACATCTGTGTAAATGGGGTAGGAGCTGAGGCTAAAATAGAGAAAGAAAAAATTAAGTATTACTTAATTGGATGTCTCCAAGTCTCAGAGCCTGACAAAATGCATCCTAGAATACATACTTAAGAAACTGGCTGAAAAGATCTCTGACCCATTAGCGATTATCTTTGAGATCTCATGGAGGATGGGAGAGATCCCAGAGGACTGGAAAAGGGGAAATATAGTCTCAATCTATAAAAAGGGGAATAAGGACAACCCAGGGAATTCCAGACCAATCAGCTTAAGTCCCTGGAAAACCCCTCCTTTTTGTCTTCATCAGGCTCAAGAGATAGCCTCTCCACCCCAAGGAAATGCCTAAAAGAAACTGGAACAAAGGACAGTAACTACTGGGGTAGGAGTGATTGCTGGACCCAGATTAGAAGGAGGATAGTCTGTAAAAGAAGCTTATTGGAACATCTCTGAGGGTGAGATTTCATCTGTAATCACTTTCTTACTGTATTAGGCTTAGATTTGCATGTTTTATTTTATTTTGTTTGGTCATTTACTTTGTTCTGTCTGTTATTACTTGGAACCACTTAAATCCTCCTTTTTGTATTTAATAAAATCACTTTTTACTTATTAATTAACCCACAGAATGTATTAATACCTGGGGGGGGGGGGGACAGCTGTGCATAT
>NW_020693170.1:0-2066 GCF_002925995.2 Terrapene triunguis
AAGTACCAACCGCGGCTGCACGTGACGGAGGTGAAGGAGGGGGAAGGGGACGAGGCCTACCCCTCCGGCAACACCCAGACCTTCATCTTCCCGGAGACGCAGTTCATCGCCGTCACGGCCTACCAGAACGCCGACGTGAGTATCGGGCCCCCGCGCCTCCCTGGGCCACGGCAACCCCTCGGACGCCCGGGGGCAGCCGCTAGGGGGCGCTGTGCCAAGGAGAAGGGTAGGTCTGAGGCCGCCCATGGTGCGGTTGGGTGGGGACTGGAGTGTCATGTCAGCACCCCATGGCCCAGCTCCTGCCTCAGGGCGGGTGTCGGGGGGGGGGTTCCTAGGGCTTGAGGGGGGGCAGTTGGGGAAGCACTAGGAAGATGGGGGCTGCCCTGCATCCCTGCTTCTTCCCCCCGACTCTCCCTCCGCCCCCTCCGCAACCCCGTGCCGCCCCACACACGCAGTGTGACCGTGTGCCCAGACTCTGTTCTGTGTTGTCCTAGATCACTCAGCTGAAAATCGATCACAACCCCTTTGCCAAGGGCTTCCGGGACAACTTCGACTCGTGAGTATCCCCCCCCCACTGGCTGTCTCCCCATCGCCCCGCGGGGCCGGCCGGGCCAGGGGGAGGGTCTGCCTTGATGCACCCTCGTCATCGGGTCACTGCCAGGCGTCTCCGAGGCCCCCGTTCGCCTGGCACCCCCCCAGTTCTCAGAGGCCGGCCACTGAGGCAAACATTGGGGCTGCAGAGCTGCGGCGGGGATGGGAGAGACGCCTCTCCCCCGGAGCTGCAGAGGGGAGAGGGGTGTGTGTGTGTGTGTGTGTGGGTGTGTGTGGGTGTGTGTGGGTGTGTGTGCGCGCTCCTCACACACACACACACACACACACACACACACACACACACTTGTGGTGGTGGTGTTCCTTCTTGGTACTTCCTGTAATGCACATACACTCGCTGTCATTTTATTCTTTCAAAGTGCTACTTGAGTGTTTTATTTCTTTTAATTCTTTAATTCTAAAATGCCTCACCTGTCCTGGCTGGAGTCATTATCCCTCGGGGGGAACTTTTTAAACAGAGATCTTCTATCTCGGTTTTTTTGTTTCTACGGCTGGCGCACATCCCCGCAGTACCTCGATAGTGGTGCACGTGACAAAATGTATTCCACGCGTGGGTGGAAAAAAGGAGAGGGTCTTGTCGCTCACCTGCCGGGGCCTGGGGCCTCTGCTGAGTTTGCCAGCACGGCGGGAGGGATGGCGACGGGCAGGGACGCCCAGCCAGGAGTGGGGCCGAGACCCCCACAAACTCAACTCAGTTACCAGAGCGCAGCTGAGGCCAGCCAGGGCCGGAGACCAACCTGAGGCACCAGGCGCCACCCCCCCCCACCAGCCGTCCAGCTCCAACCCCGGTACCGCAGGGCACCCTCTCCCCCCCTGCCTGACCCCCCCCCTTTGTGTTTGTCCCCCCCCAGGATGTACACGACAGCAGAGGGCGACCGCGTGACCCCGTCCCCGCCCGACGCCACCAGCTGCCAGCAGCTCCTGCCCGGCAGCCGCTTCCCGTCCTTCCTGCACGAGCAGTACCCGCTGCCCCAGAGCCGCTACTACAACGGGGAACCGCTGCAGCACAAGGAGCACCCCCGCTGGTACTTCGCCTCCCAGCAGCCCCCCGCCGCCCCCCTGGATTACGGCGCCTACGAGGGCAGCTACGGCGGGAACAAGTACATGCCCTTCGGCGTGAAGGCCTTCCCCCTGCCGGCCTCGCCCCACGCCACCCTGCCCTACTACCAGGAGCCCCACCCCTTCGGCTCGCCGCCCGCCGCCTGGCAGCCGCCCGCCAAACCCAGCCCCGGGGCGCTGGGCTGGTTCCGGCCCGTGCGGGACATCCGGCCCCTGCCCGCCGGCGAGGAGAAGGGGAAGGACGCGGAGGGCTGGGCCGAGCCGGCCTCGGTCAAGTCGGTGGACTCCTCGGACTCGGGGCTCTTCGAGGCGGAGTGCAAGCGGCGCAGGGTGTCGCCCTACGCCTCCAGCGCCGAGAGCTCGCCCCCCGCCCGCAACGGGGACCTGTACGACAAGGA
>NW_020693171.1:0-3203 GCF_002925995.2 Terrapene triunguis
TCCCAGTTTGGCAGTGAACCATTGATAACTTTTTTGAGTATGGTCTTTAAACCAGTTGTGCAACCGCCTTATAGTAATTTCATCTAAACCACAGTTCCCTAGTTTGCTTTTGAGAATGTCAGGTGGGACTGCCAAAAGCCTTACTAAAATCAAGATATATCAGGTCTACGGCTTCCTCCCTATCCACTAGGCCAGTAACCCTGTCAAAGAAAGAAATTAAGTTTGGTTTGGTATAATTTGTTCTTGTTATTCCTTATAACCCTGTTATCCTCTAAGTCCTTACAAACTGATTGTGTAATAATTTGTTCCAGTATCTTTTCCAGTATCCAAGTTAGGCTGACTGGTCTATAATTCTCCAGATCCTCTTTTTTTCCCTTTTTTAAAGATGGGTACTATGTTTGCCCTTCTCCGTTCCTCTGGGACTTCACCCGTCCTCCATGAATTCTCAAAGATAATTGCTAATGATTGCTTCAGCTAGTTCCTTAAGTACCCTAGGATGAATTTCATCAGGCACTGGCAACTTGAACACATGTAACTTATCTAAATATTCTTCTTCGAGTACTTGCTCATGTCGATTCCATTCTAGGTGTGTGTGCGCCCACATGAGTGGTCGTCAGAGTATTTTGCCTTAGCAGTATCATTAGGGTCAGCTGTGGCGCCCCCTGAGTGTTGCGCTCATGCGTTGGTATATCAGGCATTGCCGGCCCTACACCCTCTCAGTTCCTTCTTACCACTTGTGGTGGTTAGTCGGAGTGCCTTTCCTTGCATAGTAAGGGCTATTGGTTTCATCTCTTCTGAGTTCAAGCCTTACGGACTTGTAAATAGTTGTTTGTAGTAGTTAATGTTAAGTGTAGTTAGAAGTTAGAGTCCCAGCAGGGACTTCACCCCAGAAAGGGCATGCCCTGTCTCTGAGGTTTAAGCTCTGCGCGGGCTGTAACAGGCCTATGCCTGTAAGTGACCCCCACAGCAGCTGCCTCAAGTGCTTGGGAGAATCACATGTGAAGGACAAGTGTCATATTTGTAAACATTTTCGACCCAGGACTCAGAGTGTGGGATATTCATTTGAGGGCCCTCTTCATGGAGGCTGCCCTCCGTCCGGCTTCCAAGCCGTCCTGCTAAGACTCAACTCCTAGTGCCTCGGTGTGCAGCACACCCCCGGCACCACTCCCCATCGCCTGTGCCCAAAAAGAAAACTAAGAAACATGGTTCTCCAGCACTGGGCAAGAAAGGCCATGGGGCATCAGGCAAAGGACCCAGTTCGGGCCGCCCGGGAACTCCGGAGCCGTGTGGACGTGCCTCCCCAGTCAGTCCTGAGCCCCTTAAAGGATCCACCACCGTCTCCCAGGAGTGGTAGGGGACCCAAACTTGTGGTGACGTCGACTCATTCCCAAGCTTCCCTGGCACCAAGAAAGCAGAGGCCTCGGCTCGCGCTGCAGGCACCACAGGAAGCGGCAAAGGCTCCTTCCGAGGGTAAGCCAGTCGCCAAGACCCCACCAGGGGTCAGTGCAGCACTGCTGATTCCCCAAGCCAAGGCAGCGCTCTCCGTCTCCACGCCGCAGATCTCTGGCATCGCAGCCCAGATCCTCTGGGGCTCACCCTTGGTCACCGGCACAGTGTTCGTGGTCCCCGCCATCTCGACGTGGATCATCTGGGGGAGGCACCAGTCTCTGTACTACCAGCACCATTCATCTTCTCTGCGCAGATCTCCGTTGTTTACCCCATGGGAGTCCTCCCCGTCTCAATACCGACTCTCCCCCCCCCCCCCCCACCACCAGTCCCCCCGACACTGGCACCGATCCTCCCACTCCAAGCACCGGTCTCGGGTGGCGACAGTCGGCAGGCAGACACAGGCGTTGACGGCCCCACCATGGTCACTGGGAGGGGATTCCCCCGGCATGGAAGAGCAGTTTAGTCCCTCACTGAGACTCCACTGGCGCAATTGGGCACCTGAGGCCGCATCGACGTTTACGGCACCACTTTGACAGCATGGTCAGTGGCCTCCCCAGTGGCCTTATTGGAGTGCGTGGGCCATGCTGGTGATGACAATGGCCCCTTCGCACCGCTCATCTGCCACCACCTCAGAGCAACAGTTGACTGCACCAGCAGCACCGGGGTTGGTGCATGAAACACGCTTGGAGGTTGGGGTAGAGGAGACAGTGCCCACCCCAAACCCCCTACCCTCATGGGGGATGATGCCCGGGGGCCTCCCCCAGTAGTACAGTCGTTGTCCGCGATTTACGGCCTGCTGACATGACTGCTTTTAGCAATAAGTAATAGTGGTTTCAGGCACTTTACTGGTTTGCCAAAATCTCCCCATACACCCTATGGATACTGCTAAGGGAAAAACTTCTGGCACCGGTGCACGTGGTGAGCACACACACCTAATATGAAATGGACATGAGCAATATATCTCGAAGAACACCAGTTACGGAAAAGGTAACTGTCTTTTCTCCTTCCCTGTTAAGTAGAGGACCTACCCTTTCTTTCATCTTGCTTCCTAATGTATTTATAGAACCTCTTCTTACTGCCTTTTATGTCCTTTGTTTGGTTTCACTCATTTTGTGCCTTAGCTTTTCTGATTTTGTCCCTATATGCATGTGCTATCCTTTTATTATATCTCCTTAGCAAATCTTGCACGTTTCCATTGTTGGTAGGATTCCTTTTTGATTTTTCAGGTCATTTAAGAGCTCCTGATGGAGTGCTATTGGCTTCTTACTGTTTTTTCTCTTTCCTTTGAATTGGATTAGTTTACATTGTGTCAGCTCTCCTGGACTCCTTTATCCTTAAGATTTTTTTCCAAATGGGACATTACCTACTAGTTTTCTGAGTTTGTTAGTCTTTTATTGAAGTCCATTGTCCTTATTCTGCTGCCCTAATTCCTTCCTTTCCTTAGACACATGAAAGCGATCATTTCATGATCACTTTCATCCAAATTACCTTCCACCTTCAGATTTGCCACCAATTCCTCTCTGTTGGTCAGAATCAAGTCTAAAATGGCTGTCCCTCTGGTTACTGCCTCAACTTTCTGAAAGAAAAAGTTACCCAAATACATTCCAATAACTTACTGGAAATTTTGTGGTTTGCCATATTACATTTTCCAACAGCTGTCTGGCAGTTAGTCCCCCATTACTACCAGGTCTTGTGTTTTGGATAGGGTTACCATATTTCAGCAAGCAAAAAAGAGGACGGGAGGAGCCCCGCCC
>NW_020693172.1:0-442 GCF_002925995.2 Terrapene triunguis
CCTTGGTATCAGGACCCCAGCTGGGCCCACGTCACTGCTAATGATGTGTAAGGGGAAAAGGTAACTTTGAAATGATCCCCCGTGAGATCCTGTCTGTCTAAGGCAGCGGTTCTCAAACTGTGGGTCGGGACCCCAAAGTGGGTTGCGACCCTGTTTCAATGGGGTCCACAGGGCTGGTTTAGACTTGCTGGGGCCCGGGGCTGAAGTCCAGTCTCAGAGCTTCGGCTATGGGTGGCAGGGCTCTGGTTACAGGCCCCCCTGCCTAAGGCGGCGAGGCTGGGGCTTTAGCCCCTGCACCTGGGGCGGGGGGGCTGGGGCAGGCTCAGGCTTTGGTTCCCCCTTCCTGGGGTCGTGTAGTAATTTTTACTGTCAGAAGGGGGTCGTGGTGCAATGAACTTTGAGAACCCCTGGTCTAAGGTTTGTAGAGTCTGTGCACCTTCCA
>NW_020693172.1:452-5577 GCF_002925995.2 Terrapene triunguis
TATGTGGCTTGACACAGCATCACAGTGTGAGGGGCACCCCATGTTGGAGGGACAGAGGGCTCAGTGGTCCCACAGTCCATGTTGCACCCCAGGGACCCCGTCACAAGGACCTCACGCTTACAAGCTGTCAGATGGTCAGTCTGGAGCACTATTCATCTTGCCCCTGCTTACTAAGACATAGTGCAATGTTTCAGACTATCGAACTAGCCCTTTGCTGCTGACAATACAGGATAACTGACAGGATATTGGGCCTGACGAATATGCTGTCAGAGTCTGACAGTAAACTGTATTGGCTAGAGACTGTGTTCTGTAATTATTAAAGGAACAGTCTTCTATTATAACTAGAATTCTAATTACAGTTACATAACTACTTCTTAGTTATTGTTTATTTGCTAATTACATAATTTATGTTTATTATAGTAGCAGGTTATTGGATTAGTATTACTGCCGTAAGATTGAGTTTGTTCTAAGACGAGGGAAATGTGGTGTTGCTAGATCCAGCATTGATTGCTGAGAGCTGTAGTCTTTGTTTAGAAGCCAACAGGAAACAGGAAGTGTAAATGTGGGTGTTGCTTCATTGTTGTCGTAATAAACCTTGTTGGATTTCACCCTTTTGGTCTCAGCTTCCACTGCTCAGCAAAGAATGAGATAATATTCAGTTAGGTAATAAATACACCATGATCTCCCCAGGCAGAGCTGCCAAGCAGCTCCTGGTGCCTTTTCACAATGATGCTGCCAGAATGTGACTTAGGGCTTTCCTACACTAGGGGGGCTACAGTGGCACTCTAGCTATGCCGCTGCAACCCCATAGTGCAGATGCAGACTAAAGCGATGGCAGGGTTTTCCCATTGCTGTAGGTAATCCACCTTCCCAAGCAACAGGAGCTAGCTCAATAGAAGCACTCTATTGTAATTCTTCACACCCCTGAGTGACATAGCTGTGTCAATCTACATTTTAAGTGTAGACCAGGCCTTAGAGCCTCTGGCCTTCTCTGCATGGGAAAGTTGTATCAGTTTAAATTAAATTGGTTTTTAATCCAGTTTATTTAGATGAGTGCGAACTCCTATGTGGACGCTCCTACATCCGTTTAAAGCAGGGGTCTCAAACTCAATTTACCTTAGGGCCAGTGCCAGTCCTCAAATCCTCCCAGTGGGCCACTAGTGTCACTGAAGATGGTGTTCAGAAAAGAAAACGTTTATATTGTATTTTTTTATTTTGAGTTTCTTAGAAATAATAAAACTGTTATGCAACTTTATACAATTCTTCGCCTGCCAGAGAGTTTTTAGTGTTTGCCAGACACCTGGCAATGCTTCAGTTCTGTCAGTTTGTTGATGTTTGGCCTCAGTGACTGTGCAGTTGAAACCTTCAGGATTGCAGCAAGGTGTGCATCAGATAGTTGTGTTCGGTATTTTGACTTGTTTATATTCATTGTGGAAAAACGTGATGCTGCCTCGATGGCTGACTCTGCCCGGCAACTAATGATGCTACCTCCATGGCTGATTCTGCCCGGCAACTAATGATGCTGCCTCCATGGCTGAATCTGCCCAGCCATTAGTGATGGTATCTCTGTCCCTCTCCCCCAGCCAGTGGAAGCTGCAGGGGCCGCGCCTGCAGCAAACATTGCTGGCAGCGTGTCTGCATGCGTTTCTCCTCCGCAGGCCGCAGTGGGGAGGTTCTTGGGCCACAGATGGCCCGCAGGCCGGGACCTTGAGACCCCTGGTTTAAAGGCAGCTATCACTGGTTTAGTTAAACCTGTTCCAAACTGAGTTAAAATAAATAATAAAACAAAAGGCCTCTCTTACACAAAAATCAGTTTCATGTGGCTTTTTGCACCAGTTTAACTAGATGGTTTTCAACTTACACCTTGTGTTAAATCACTGCAGCTTCACAAGGTCTTTGTTTAGCAACGTAGTCACGAAAACCTGCAGCAGCCCATGGTGCTACAGCCCAGGTCTACCCTCGGAGTTTGTTCCTAGTAGCTATGCCAGAGTACACTGTCTTCAGATGTTGATAGATATTTGGCTGTGTGTGTGTTCTTTCAGCGTGCTTTCCAGCTCTGCGCAGATAGCAGAGACAGCAGGCTGTGATTGAACCACCCAATAAATTCACAGACTCGGTTTTCAGCAAAGGTACTTGGTCAGGTTTATTGCTGACGAGGCATGGTACTAATGCCCTGGCTCAATGGTTACAGGTACACTAACACATGTATGCCTGTGGCAATGGACCAGCTCAGTGAATGGCCCCGACTTTCCATTTTCCCCTCGGCCAGACAAAGACACCCTCTCTGAGATACATCTTTATACACAGATACAAACAAGTTACTCATTACTCCTGATGTACCAGGGTGCCACCCTCTGACGTATTAGGGTGCCACCCATTGATGTATCCAGGAGCCACCCATTACCTTGTACATGTTGGTTCGATCAAAAAATCTCAATCCATCATGCTGTCATCTTGACTTTTTCCTTAAGATGGGTCAGCGTGTTCCTGTTCTCTTTGGGGAACGTGTTTGCTATCCAGGTGTTCTGGTGCCACCTTTCTGGAATGTGTTTGCATATATTTGTGCCTAACACTACTTAGGAATGTGTGTTTCTGCAATATCAGCCCTATTCTTGCCAGATTCTGTCTGCTTGCAAGCAGGCAAAACCCGACTTTGCTTCTTTGCTTTATATCAACAAAACTACTTTAGTTCAGGCTAGGGTGACCAGACAGTGAAAAATCGGGACGGGGGTGGGGTGTAATAGGAGCCTATATAAGAAAAAGACCCAAAAATCGGGACTGTCCCTATAAAATCGGGACATCTGGTCACCCTAGTTCAGGCCTCAGGCCTCACACCAGGCCTCTGATACAAGGGCTTATGTTTCAGGCCCTCTTCCTACTACATAAACTATACCAGCAAAACGGTCCTGGTGGTTTATACCGGCAAAGTGACTTTGTACCACCTTATTTCACCCACCCTGAGCAAATCAAGTTTTACAGGGAATGGTCACAGCTTTGCCAGTATAACCGTATTTACACTAGGGGTATCTTGCTTTCTAGCATTGCCAGGCAACTGAGAGTATCTTCCTTATGAGTGTGCTACAGAATTCAGGAAACAGAGCAGGACCAGGGATATAAAGTTTAAACCAGAACTCTCATTATAACATGACAAGATGGCTCCTACAAACTTTCAGCATATAGCCTCTGCGTGTATCTACTTCATGTGAGAGACCCCTGATAATGGGAGGCCTTCTGGTGATTAAACAACTAATTTTAAAGAGACTATAAATACAATATACTGCTGCATCACCCTTGCTTCATTCTTTAAACTTGTCCCAATAAATAACTGAACTTCTCAAACAAACAGGCCAGAGGCATGAGTAGAGAATTACAGCACTGATTGCTGTTAAATCTTCATCTGCGTGGGTCTGAGACTGTTAACGCTTAAGCTGCTGGCACTTATTTTTACCACTGGCGCAATCTGTCATCTTTGTATGGGGGGAGGGATAGCTCAGTGGTTTGAGCATTGGCCTGCAAACCCAGGGTTATGAGTTCAATCCTTGAGGGGGCCACTTAGGGATCTGGGGCAAAATCAGTACTTGGTCCTGCTAGTGAAGGCAGGGGGCTGGACTTGATGACCTTTTAAGGTCCCTTCCAGTTCTAGGAGATAGGATATCTCCATTAATTTATTTTATTTTTATTTATTTATGTCATCTCTGTAGACAATTGTCATACGAATCCTGGTCGCAAATGTGTGTGTGAGAGAGAGAGCGCGGGGGGGGAGGCAATAGGCCACATGTCCTCCCCTTCCTTACTAAGATGTTAAGGCCAGAAGGCACTTTTATGATCATTTAATCTGACCCTCTGTATGACACAGGCCAGAGAATTTCTCCCAGTGATTCTTGCATCCAGTCCAGTAACTTATGGGTGAGCTAGAGCAATTATTTATTAATTTATTTATTTTTAAGGAAGAGACTTACAATTCTGATTGAAGGACTACAGGAGATGGAGACTCCACCATGTCCCTTGTTCCAGTGATTTAAGTACACACATTGTGAAAAATTTGCACCATATTTTGTCTGGCTTCAACTTCCTGCCACTGGAATTGTTATTTCCTGGAGCTCACAGCCAGTTTAGTTGGGCTGCTCGCTCTGTTCAATGATACGCCTTATCATTTTATCCTGGAGGTCTGGAATGTGTTTTCCAAAAAAGTAACTGTTGTGCTATAAAGGAAGCCCATGATATGCAGGGGGTTAGATTAGATGCTCTAAAGGTCTCTTCTGGCCATAAAGTCTACTAATTTTGGAAAAACTGAGTGTAGCGTTGGGAGCAGCCTCTGATGTTTTACTGTCTAGCCGGCTTGCTTCCTAGAATGAACAGGCATTGAGTGGGGTGATCCACAGGGAGTAGCTGAAACCTTCAAAGTGTCTGGTCAGCGGCAGGACAATAGTACTTCAGGGGAGGGATGTGTGTGGCAGTGACATCACAAAGGCCTTTTGCAGGACCTCAGCCTATTGGTCAAAGGTGGTGGGGAGGTGGTGACCTCACAGAGAGATGCTGACATGAGCCAGGCAGGATAGGGGCGCAGAGCCTGGAAAACCTCGTAGACCCCTGTGGCTTAGCTTCAGCAATTCTCCTTCTCGAGGTCTCTCTTTGAGAGAGTATTAGGGTTCACGTAGGTGAGTGCGAGGAGGAACCTCTTTCGAGTTTTCTCCTTTCCTTTTACTGCTTTTACTAGAAAACAGACGTCCCTGTTGAGAAGGTAAGAGCCTCGGAGAGGTTTGTAACCTGTTCAGTCTGATCCACCTGGTGGCAGCTGAATTCTAGTCATGGAAAACACTAGTTCAAGGTGACAGAATTTTATAGCCCACCTGGGATTTTGTCCCATGGAATCACTGGGGACATTAGGGTTTGTCCTTTTCTTTTTACCTTTTCCTCCATCCCTCCTTCCTTTCTCTTCATCTCTTACTTCTTTTGTCCTTTCTCCTGTTCCCCTCCCACCACTAGGAGTGGTGTGTGTGTGTGTGTGTGTGTGTTGCTGGGGGTGCTCTTCACCTCCTCTTGTGGGAAGTTCATCCAAAACTGTGGGGTTGAAATAGTGCTTGGACTCCACTGACACTAGATGCTGCCATCCTGTGGCTTAGCA
>NW_020693173.1:0-1168 GCF_002925995.2 Terrapene triunguis
GTTTATAGGCCAGTGGGGACAGGCCCCCTCTGTTCCAGGAAGTAGGGGAATGACTGGGACTCGGGGCTGAGCGCTCCACCTTGTATGTACGTGTGACGCTCTGAGCACCTTTCCCTGATGTGAAAAAGACCCTGTGTGGCTCCAAAGCTGGTCCAGTAACAGGTATCACCTCACCTGCCTTGTCTCCCTGGTATTCTGCAAGTGTCCAACTTCCCCTTCGCTGCTGTTCTCCAATTCCCCCAGGCAACACCCCCCAGGTCCCTTCACCTGCCAAACCTCCCCTGGACCCTGAGCCCGACCCCAACCCTGGGGGGGCCCCCCACCTGCAAACCCTATGGAGCCTGGGGGGCCTGCTCCAAGGCGGGGAGGAGAATCCTGGGGCCACAAACTCAGTCACGGGGTTGAGGCTGCCCCTGCAAGGAGAAGCGGGGTGGGAGGGGAGAGAAGAGTGAAGCAATGCATGCTGGGAGATAGAATCGTAAAACTGGAAGGGACCTCGAGAGGTCTCTAGTCCAGTCCCCTGCACTCAAGGCAGGATGAAGTATTATCTAGACCAGCCCTGACAGGTGTTTGTCCAGCCCGCTCTTCAAACTCCCCAAGGATGGAGATTCCACAACCTCCCTGGGCAATTTATTCCAGTGCTTAACCACTCTGACTGTTAGAAAGTTTTTCCTAATGTCCAACCTAAACCTCCCTTGCTGCAGTTTAAGCCCCTTGCTTCTTGTCCTATCCTCAGAGGTTAAGAAGAACAATTTTTCTCCTTCCTCCTTGTAACAACCTTTTAGGTACTTGAAAACTGTTGTTATGTCGCCTCTCAGTCTTCTCTTCTCCAGACTAAACAAACCCAGTTTTTTCAATCTTCCCTCAAAACTCATGTTTTCTAGACCTTTAATCATTTTTGTTGCTCTTCTCTGGACTTTTGCCAATTTGTCCACATCTTTCCTGCAATGTGGCACCCAGAATTGGACACAATGCTCCAGTTGAGGCAGAATCAGTGCGGAAGAATTACTTCTCGTGTCTTGCTTACAACACTCCTGCTAATACATCCCAGACTGATGTTCGCTTTTTTTGCAACAGCGTTACACTGTTAACTCATACTTAGCTTGTGATCCACTATGACCCCCCGAGATCCCTTTCCGCAGTACTCCTTCCTAGGCAGTCATTTCCC
>NW_020693174.1:0-5802 GCF_002925995.2 Terrapene triunguis
GTAGACAATCTGGCCACTGTCTCTCCCAGTTGCTTTCTCTCTAATTTGTCCCTTACACATACAGAACCTCAAAGACATAGCGATACCCAATCATTGCTACTGAACAATACAGAAATAAGGATACCACATAAGTATGGGACTACGAACACTAGTTTAAGAGTTTTATAGCAAAAAAATAATTGAGTATGAAAATTAAAGGGAAAACACAAGAAACATTGAAGGAGATGGGGGGGTGCAGTGGTCACCGTTAGAATGTCTCTATTTACTGACAGTAGTCATGCTGTGGTGTCTGAGATGCACCAGTGTTTCCCTGCTCTGATAATAGGAAATGACTGCAGAGTCTCAGATCACAAGCAGTGCTACGATAACAATGATACTGTAGCCAAATCCTGTTTACTTTTTACATTTAATAGAAAAAGCTTGCTAGAGTCCACTGAAGGGAAGGCACATATCACAGGGGAAGTTTTAGCTTTTTCCTTTTAAATGAGGGAGTTTAGTTAATGCTCATGAAACTGAGGAACCAATAGCACTAATTAGAACCTGGGATAAGGTGAGCAGACACTATGCTAACTTCCCCAAAGCTCTGTCAATGCACCTCAATTCTAACCTGATGCCCCTTTGTATTTCATTTCTGGCTTCTCTTGATATAGAAGCGCCAATGGTATTAAACTGACTGATGGATTCTGTAATGTGGATAAGTGTGGACAGATTTTGAACCTAACTCTTCAGTGCTGGCTGGCTAATAAGCTGCAGTGCCGAGCCACTTAAAGAGCATTAGCTAAAGAATTAGGGATCTGATGGAGTCCTCATCTTGGCTGACTCTAGGGCAGAATATTTCATCCCTCCTCTGTGGAAAACATCACCTGTAAAGCCCAGACTACAATTCTGTCCCTGATAATGCCTTTGGCAATATCCCTGTCCTAAGAACAGGGAAGGCTAAAGCATCTCAAAGTGCGGTTCTGCTCTACAAAGTGATTCTGTTAAAAAAAAAAAAAGCATGTGAGATTTCATGTTTATTGTCTCTCAGTGATTTCCCCCTTAAATCTGCTCAGTTCACATGTAAAAATACATTTCACTTAACTAGCTACCCTGAATACTCATTGAGGGTCTGGGCTATGCACAGTTATTGTACTGGTTTAATTCTATCAGTCTGACACTGATGGAGTTAACCTTCCCTAGTATGATGGGGCAGCTCCTACAGCAGTCAAGAAAGGGTTAAAGAGCTCCTCTGGGCACAACCCACCACACGCATGAGACTTGTCAAGCCTGGAGTAGGGTAGGACCTTAAAAGGGAGGATACTGGCTCAGTCTGGGTAGGAATCTGGTGTGAGCAGAGCTAGAGCTCCCCAGAAGACAGGGGTTGTTTCCTGGGAAAACTGCGTGAGCACACTGGCCTCCTGGGCCCCCTGAGGAAGTAGAGGGACTGGCTTTTCTATACATTCTCCTTTGCCCTCTAAAATGGTCCTATGACTGAAAAATCCCGGAAGTCTGAGCGCTTTCTGGGTAACAGTCAGCTGGCTGCCTAAGGAAACTGGATGGGCTCTTAATTAACACTGTGTTATTCATGTCACTCACCTCCCAAGTTTGACGCAGATCTACAACATCGAAAATGATTTTTCCATTTTCATCCTTTGGGAATGGATCTGTCCCGGGCTAAAAACAAAAAGGAAATCCCCCTTGGTCATGATGCTTTTTACACAAGTTGATTTTAACTATTTTGTGGCCAAGGAAGGAGTTGTAAGGAGGAGGAGTGGGGGAGGGAAGGTGTTGAACTTTAAAGCTGGATAAAAGCAATAGAATGGTTTTATCTAAAATGTGGAAATGGCAGAAGTGCTAACTGACCTTTTTGTTTCAGTTTTCACCGAAAAAGTTAGTACTGATTGGATCTCTACCCATGAAAATGAGGTAGGATCAGGGCTGCCGGAACAGGAGGGGCCAGGTGGCCATGCCCCCCCCCCCCATTTTTTACCAGTCATAAGGGCGAGTGACAGGAGGCAGAAAGGAACGATCAGGGAATGGTGTCTAGGGGGGAATACGAGCAATGGGAGCGGGGCCTCTGGGGAAGAGGCGGCAATGTGAGAGCGGGGTCTTTGGGGGAATACGCAGTTTGAGGGCGGTGGATCAGGGAGAAGGGGTGGCATCAGGGCGGGGGCTTGGAGAAAAGGGGTGGTGTGGGGCCTCGGTTCGGGCGCCTGTGCCCTCCCATCCTTTTAGGGTACTTCCGCCACTCCTGCATAGGATATGAGACTAAAATAGGGAAAGAACAAGTTAAAAATTACTTAGACAAGTTAGATGTCTTTGAGTCACCAGGGCCTGATGACTGAGGAGATATCTGAACAATTAGTGATTGTCTTTGAAAAGTCATGGAAGATGGGAGAGATTCCAGAGGACTAGAAAAGGGCAAATATAGTGCCAATCTATAAACGGGGAAATAAGGACAAATCAGGGAACTTCCTAACTATCAGGGTGGTTAAGTACTGGAATAAATTGCCTAGGCAGGTTGTGAAATCTTCATCATTGGAGTTTTTTAGGAGCAGGTTAGACAAACACCTGCCAGGAATGGTCTAAATCAGTGGTTCTCAACCTATTTACTATTGTGGGCCATATCCAATACTACCTGTATGGCCCTGAGGATGTCACATGGGCCGCAGCTCTGTGTTGATTGGGCTGCAAGTGGCACGTGGGCCGCAGGTTGGGAACCACTGGTCTAGATAATGCTTGGTCTTGCCACAAGTGCAGGGGACTGGACTAGATGACCTCTTAAGGTCCGTTCCAGTCCTATGATTCTACCTTGAACTGAAATGAATGCCTAGAAATAATTTTGTGTCAATAAGAGGATATGTGTTGATACTGGAAAATTAATTAACTCAGCTAAGCACTACTTTGATAAGAAATTCTGTTTATACTCAGTGAAAACAAAGCATGCATGTCAAAAGCAATTAGTGCCTAGAGATATTATAGATAAAACATATGTGGTGTCACAGAAAACTGATAGCTTCTCTGACAAAAAGAAAGAAGTTTGAATTAATGAACACATGATTAATAAGCTAAAGAAGTTATAGTTGATTACAACTGATCACAGTAACCCAAGGTTAGTTTTATAGATTATTGGTGAATTTCCAGAGTAACTAGAGATAGCTTTTGATCATTAAGTGTATATTTGAATTTAGAGAGTTCCCAAGATAGTTTGTAAATTTGCCAGTCCACACATATATATGTATATTTTAGTGGCATAGTGTGAACCAGGTAGCATATGATGTTTTAATAGCAAGGATTAAAAGCATAACCTACGTGCTTAATATAGATTGATTGTCAAGGACAGACAATATGAGTTTCCCCCCAAAAATATTTCATTATAGACTGTGCTTCATGCATTAGTTTTTCTTTTGTCTTTTGCCTTCCCCTCGAACACCCATCATAGGCTACTTCTGTAGGCTGGACGTAGGACTAGATGGACTACGGGTCTTTTTCAGAACAGCTCTGCTCTGGCCCATGGATATACTACCAAACATTTGTTTTCCTGTGTATATTTTTTAAAGAAATGTTTACCTTTAGAGACATGGGGTTGTGGATAATGAAGAGATCAAGATAGTCAAACTTAAGTTTCTTCAGTGATTGTTCCAGGCAGCTTCGGACAAGTTCAGGACGGTGAAAGGTACTCCAAAGCTGTAATGATTCAAACACAACTGTTCTTTCTGAAAAAGTCCTCTCTTGTCTCTTCTTTCTGTAAAAACCACTTTTCTAAAATGTCTTAGTTGTGTCATACCGCTGGCTTTACCTTTTTAACAGAAGGGTTGTGTTGTGAGGTGGTTGTGTGCAAAGATGCACATGAGAGTAAGAAGTGAATGTTTCCTGAAGAAGCAGGGCGAGCGGCTGAAATGCAGCCAGGATGTCAGAAGTGCACTTGGTCCGTACAGGAACTCTATGTGAGGCCACTCTCAAGGTTAAAATCTTTTGGGCTAAATTTGTTGTCCTGGGTTATTGGGAGTCACTCTGTTGTCTGACTTCAGGAGTCGGCCCTGAATGAAGTAGCCGTTTTAGCTTTGCTTTCACACAGGTAGAGATGAGCCTTGTGCTCAAAGCTGTAACTTGTTATAGAATGCAGTTTCCCAATTCTGTGAATAATACTCCCCTAAATGCAATCTTTTTAAAATTGTCCTTGACATTGACAACATTCTTCATAAATTAGACAAAATAATTAGCTCAGGAAGCAGTACGATAAAAATACCGATGTTAAAACAAAACCCACTTACCTTTCCTGTGTAAAATATGTCCTCTCTTTTGACTGTTCTGTCTGCAATCTTCTCGTGAATGGCTCGCCCAACCTCCTCCTCAGTCCCATATATAAAGGCTCCATCAATATGGCGGAAGCCAACTTCAATAGCCACCTTTGTAGCCTCCTCACATTTACTTTTTTGAACCTACCGGTTAAGAAGGTGTAGTGTCAATCTCTCTGGATTAGGGATATGGTATGCCAGTCACCTAGAGCTTTGATCACCATCAGAAAGACTTCAAAGTAGAGTGGCACATTTAGAATTTTGAATTTACCTTAAAGGAAATTCAAAGATTCTGGGCCTGATCCTCTGTTGCCCAGCATCTTGTGTCATCATCTACACCACAGCAAAGTAAATGGAATGTAGGTGTAAAAAGCTACTATTCAGACATGACATAGGTTTTTTACTCCCACTGTGCACAGAAGTAAATAACTCCTTGAAATGCAGAGCAACAGCATATCAGGCCCATTATTTCAGCTTTCTTTTTACAAGATTTAAAGATCAATCAGTACTGGACCCTGAGACCAGGAGTGAGGAGCTGTAAGAACCAGATATCAACATACACTGTGGATTAAAACCCCCAGTCTAGCTGAGCTACAACCTATTTATTTTTAAAAAAATCTTATGATTTATACGCCAAACTCATGATTTTGTCAAAACTGAATTATGGTTTTGAATTCTTGAGTTTGGCAGGACTGCATTCCTTTCATGAGTAGTTGTAACAAAAGCAGCTATTAAAACTGTTTGGTGAGAACTATGATTTCATGAACCCTTGTTGCTTCTTGGGTAATGACTCAGCTTTCTTCCATCTAGTTACATCTTGACTCTATTAAGATTAATAATTGAAAAATATCTGACAACAGCCATGCTTCCTAGAGGACAAATCTCTGTTGAGGCATGTGTGATTCTCATTACACAAAGGCCCCTTTACACTACTCTGGCAGTGCGATGCAGCCTTAAATTATCCCCACTTTAGAGTGGTGTCTTAGTATAACTGAGAAACTGGCCTGAGTGAACGGATGCAGTTGACACAGACTGCAGTGTGTAGGAAAGTCATATTTTAGGAGGTGGTCTTTTCTGGGAGGAGTAGAGAGATCATATCAGTCTGGCTAATACTGTGCAAAGATTGGAAGGACTCACTGAGACATAGGCCTCTATGTCATTTAGGTGCTTTTGAAAATTTTATCCTTATGAACTAAACCCAGTGAGGTAATTCAGGTATGATCACAATTTTACAAAACTGGGGAAACTAAAACACAAAGAGGCAAGTAAGATGCCCAAAGGTTACATAAGTGACTCAGAGGCAGAATCAGATCTTCTGACTCCAAGCCCCCTGCTCTGGCCACTAGACCCGTCCCCTCCACACTGGGATCAGCAGATAGCAGGACTGTTGAGAAGGGAGAAAAAGGAAATATACTCATTTTCCTTCCCTCAGTGTAATTCAATGAGCAGCACTACAAGGGCTAAAAATAACTAACTTCTCTTTAAAGAAGCTCAGGTTGGGACCAAAATGCATTGGCAGAGACAT
>NW_020693175.1:0-4590 GCF_002925995.2 Terrapene triunguis
TGAGAAAAACTTACTGAAGCATCTCTGAGGGTGAGATTATCTGTATTCAGTTTGATTAGACATAGATTTGTGCATTTTATTTTATTATGCTTGTGACTTACTTTGTTCTGTCTGTTACTACTTGGAACCACTTAAATCCTACTGTCTGTATTTAATAAAATCACTTTTTATTTAGTAATTTACTCAGAGTATGTATTAATACCTGGGGGAGCAAACAACTGTGCATATCTCTCTATCAGTGTTATAGAGGGCGAACGATTTATGAGTTTGCCCTGCATAAGCTTTATGCAGGGTAAAACGGATTTATCTGGGTTTAGACCCCATTGGGACTTGGGCATCTGAGTGCTAAAGACAAGCACACTACTGTAAGCTGTTTTCAGGTAAACTTGCAGCTTTGGGGCAAGCGATTCAGACCCTGGGTCTGTGTTGGAGCAGACTGGAGTGTCTAATTCAGCAAGACAGGGTGCTGGAGTCCTGAGCTGGCAGGGAAAACAGAAGCAGGGGTAGTCTTGGCACATCAGGTGGCAGCTCCCAAGGGGGTTGCTGTGATCCAACCCATCGCAGTCTCAGGCCTGGTCTACACTAGGCTTTTATGTCGAATTTGGCGCCGTTACATCGAATTAACCCTGCACCCGTCCACACCACAAAGCTATTTAGTTCGACATAGAGCTCTCTTAAATTCGACTTCTGTACTCCTCCCCAACGAGAGGAGTAGCGCTAAATTCGAAATGGCCATATCGAATTAGGCTAGATGTGGATGGAAATCGACGCTAATAGCTCCGGGAGCTATCCCACAGTGCACCACTCGGTAGACGCTCTGGACAGCGGTCCGAGCTCGGATGCTCTGACCAGCCACACAGGAAAAGCCCCGGGAAAATTTGAATTCTTTTTCCTGTCTGGGCAGTTTGAATCTCATTTCCTGTTTGGACATCGTGGCGAGCTCAGCAGCACTGGCAACGATGCAGAGCTCTCCAGCAGAGATGGCCGTGCAATCTAATAGAAAGAGGGCCCCAGCATGGACTGATCGGGAAGTCTTGGATCTCATCGCTGTGTGGGGCGATGAGTCCGTGCTTTCAGAGCTGCGCTCCAAAAGAAGGAATGCAAAGATCTACGAGAAGATCTCTAAAGCCATGGCAGAGAGAGGATACAGCCAGGATGCAACGCAGTGCCGCGTGAAAATCAAGGAGCTGAGACAAGGCTACCAAAAAACCAAAGAGGCAAACGGACGATCTGGATCCCAGCCCCACACATCCCGTTTGTACCAGGCACTGCATTCCATCCTATGTGCGGCCGCCACCACTACCCCACCCGTGACCGTGGACTCTGAGGATGGGATATTGTCCGCGGCCAGTTCCTCGTCGGACATGTTAGCGGACGGGGAAGATGAGGAAGGAGATGAGGAGGACGAGGCAGTCGACAGCGCTTGCACCGCTGATTTCCCTGACAGCCAAGAGCTCTTCATCACCCTTACCAAGATCCCCTACCAACCGTCCCCATCTGTTACCCCGGACACAGAATCAGGGGAAGGATCAAGCAGTAAGTGCTTTAAACATCTAAACTTTTATTTTTAACAGAACTGAAATATTTAAAATATTAACAATGGGTTTTTCTTGAAGTGATTTAAACATCTAAACTTTTATTTTTAACAGAACTGGAATATTTATAATATTAACAATGGGTTTTTCATGATTTCTTTGCCTTAGGCGATTAACTATTTAGTCCCAACTATTTAAAAAAAATCTAACAATGTCCGGTTTTTCATGATTCTGCTGCCCAAGACGCTCCACTCTTTAGTCCCTGCCAGTGCAGCTACACCAAAATCCGGTCTATATGTCTGGGGATAGAGACGAAATCCTCATGGGAGATCTCAACGTAGGTCTCCTGGAGGTAATGTTCAAGCCTGGTCATCAGGTTCCTGGGGAGAGCGATTTTATTGGGTCCTCCATGGTACGAGACGTTTCTTCGCCAGGAGACAATCAAGTACTCAGAAATCATTGCACGGCAAAGCATGGCGGCATACGGCCCTGGTTTTTGCATGCTTTCCCTAAGCATGTGTTCCTTCTCGCTGTCCGAGATCCTCATCAGGGTGATGTCGCTCATGATGCCCTGCTTTGAATTAGGGAGGGGAATGTTAGTATTGGGACTGCTTTACAGCCACGCGGTGGAGGCGGGAGAGGGGCAGCATACAGGGATCTTTCCCTGGGACAGCCGCGAGGGGGTGGGACAGGGGCAGAGTTCATGCTTGCCGGATTGCTGGCAGCAGAGACTGGCTTTGCTTTCAATATGAAAGGAGGCCAGTGCTACTATTAACGTTTTAAGCAGCCACAAGTCTACGCCTTACCATGGTTGCCTGCTACACAAGTTGAGGTGTCCTGCCCCGCTTCTCAGATCGCCACTGGAAGACCCCAGGCACTGAAGGCGAGGGCCGAAAATTCGACCTTGTCCTGAGTGCGCATGTGATAGGTGCAGGGCATGGTCTTGTTCACAGAGAAAAACTATGTTCTTTGTTCACAACTTCATTTATCTGTCTCAGGAATTCACTCCCTTTTTCCCATTCCCACAGACACATCTGCGACTGTCTCCCAACCCAGCCTGGCATCACACTCCCAGAGGCTAGCGCAGATTAGGCGGAGGAAGAAGAAGACGTGTGAGGACATGTTCTCAGAACTAATGTCCTGCTCCCGAGCCCAGGCAGCCCAGCAGACCCAGTGGAGGGAGAACTTGTCCCAAATGCACCGAGCAATCATGGAACGGGAGGAGAGGTGGCGTCAGGAAGACCAGCAGGCGACTCAAATGCTGCTTGGACTAATGAGGGAGCAAACGGACACGCTCCGGCGCCTTGTGGATGTTCTGCAAGACCGGAGGCAGGAGGACAGAGCCCCGCTGCGGTCTATCTCTAACCACCCTCCCCCGCCACCAAGTCCCACACCCCCCTCACCCAAAGTCCAAAGAAGGAGGGGCGGCAAGGGCCGTTAAAACTTTCAGTCAACCCCTGCAGACTGCTCTAGCACTAGAAGGCTCTCATTTCCCAAAATTTGAAAAGTCCTTTCCTACCCACCTCACACAAGCCCCCATCCAAGTTTCACCCCCCGCCCCCGTTTCATGTGTGGTTCATAACAAAATATTCTTTTCTGTTAATTACTGTTTCCATCCTTTTCTTTTGGAGGAGAGTCTGTCTGAAGGGGGGGGGAAGGGGCTTGGTAATTGGACAGGACAGTCACCTTTAGCAGGGGGCAGGTCCAGCAGCAGGGCACATATACAGTGCAGTGACTAGTTATCCTGGTCAGTCTGGGAGGTGGTTTTCATGTTCTGTGTGGTGGTGGGGGGGGGTGTTGCTCTGTGACTTTGTGGCGGGGGAGGGCAGTTACAGATCTTATGCAGCGGTCCTTACCCTGGATCAGAGAGCCGCGCAGCAGGGGATCTGTAACCCTCCTCCCCCTGCAAGACAGTCACATAGCCGACACATACACGCAGTCCCGGTCAGGAGGGCTGGCAGGCTCCGTTGAAACAACCAGTCCACCACCGCGGAGCCTGTCATTCCTGGATTTTAGAAGCATCATTTGCATCACAACACTAAACCCGCCCCCCGCCACAGTCTGCGTCCCAGGTTTAAAACATTCCCGCGAAAACAGTAATAAAGACAACGGTGTCCATTAACAAAACAGAACAGATTTTATTTTTTGGGAAGGGGGTGAAGGGGGTATGTAACTGGAGAGGATAGTCGACGGCAACTGGGTAAAGAAACGGGGGCAAGTTCAGCTTCTGTGTCCACAAACTTAAAAGTCACTGGGTACCCTGCTCAGTCTTGAAACTGGCTTTCAAAGCCTCCCGGATGCACAGCGCGTCCCGCTGGGCTCTTCTAATCGCCCGGCTGTCTGGCTGGGCGTAATCAGCAGCCAGGCTATTTGCCTCAACCTCCCACCCTGCCATAAAGGTCTCCCCCTTGCTCTCACAGAGATTGTGGAGCACACAGCAAGCTGCAATAACGATGGGGATATTGGTTTCGCTGAGATCACAGCGAGTCAGTAAGCTTCTCCATCTCCCCTTGAGACGGCCAAAAGCACACTCCACCACCATTCTGCACTTGCTCAGCCGGTAGTTGAAGAGTTCTTGTGCAGTGTCCAAGGCGCCAGTATAGGGCTTCATGAGCCAGGGCATTAGCGGGTAGGCTGGGTCCCCGAGGATGACTGTAGGCATCTCCACATCCCCAACAGTTATCTTGTGGTCCGGGAAGTAAATGCCTTCCTGCAGCCGTCTAAACAGACCAGAGTTCCTGAACACGCGAGCGTCATGAACCTTGCCCGGCCATCCGACGTTGATGTTTGTAAAACGTCCCCGATGGTCCACCAGTGCTTGCAGCACCATTGAAAAGTAACCCTTTCTATTGATGTACTGGCTGGCCTGGTGGCCCGGTCCCAGGATAGGGATGTGAGTCCCATCTATAGCCCCACCGCAGTTTGCGAATCCCATCGCAGCGAAGCCATCTATGATGGCCTGCGCGTTTCCCAGGGTCACTACCTTTGACAGCAGTACCTTGACGATTGCCTTGGCTACTTGCAGGACAACAACCCCCACGGTAGATTTGCCCAC
>NW_020693176.1:0-4532 GCF_002925995.2 Terrapene triunguis
GAATGGTTTATGACTGTTCTTGAAGCTCTCATTCCAGTGTTAAGATATAATGCTCTTCTAATGTCTGATTAAATTGTTACCTTACACAAGATTTTTATTGTCTTAGAGGAAGATGCTCTTTCTTTGCTGAAAGTTTGAGATTTCAGGAGTGCTTTTAGGTGAAGGCAGTACTGACCTGAGAAGTTTATGAAGTGCAGTACCCTCCACTACTGACCAACTCTTGGTAAAAGAGGAGTGAGAATAGGATATATAAGCAGAACCAAACTAATTTGTACAAGCAACAAATAGAACTTTGAAGTAAAAATCTTTTCTGTGCCTTTGTGGATAGCATCCTTGGCTCTTTTCTCTCAATCAGCTCCTGTAAGTTTCATATAAAGTTCATATAAACCTGTTTTGCCTGTGCAATTGTGGCATAACTCTTAAAAATGAATTAATAATATAATGAAATGTTATTTTATAGCTACGCGACTGCATTCAAAAAACGCTGAATGAATGGAGCTCAAAGATCAGCCTCGATCTAAACCAGGTGAGGGGTCTACAGTTTCTTTGCAAATAGAATTTAACTGATCCAATATTTTCCCTTTGTCACAGCTTGGTTCAATACTTGTGAAATTAAATAGGTTACTGGAAAGACAAATATTGCTTTTGATAGTTTAATCTATGTTGTTCAACAGAAATAAGACTTAATCAGCATAAATTCCTGACTAATAAACAAGATTTGTCATTACATACTGGGGCAAATCTCAGATAGTATAGCTCATCTTGAAAATGAATTGCAGCACATGTACATGCAAATATGGTGGAGTTTCTGAGTTATAGATCTGTTTTGTAAGATCATGCAGACTAAACAATTAGGCCTGGCCACTGTTTGTAAGGGAGTTCTCTCTAAGTGAAATGTTAGAATACTACAGGATGTGGTGTTGTTGATTCAGAAGTGACACTTTTCGTTTGAGGTGCCAACTTTCAGATAACACATGAACCCAAGATCCTGACCACTTGACGATATTGAAGTTCCTGTGGCTTTTTGTATGGTCACATTTCAATATTAGAGCCCACCTACTAAAATTTGGAAAAATAAAAAAGGTAAAATGATGATGCCTGTTTTGTTTTGCTCCATGAATCATGTTAGGATACACTTATAAAAAAATTAAAAAGTTCCCTGCAGTTTTTTAACAAAGATTACTCTGAGTTTGGGATAGAAAATCTCTTCTCTCGCTAATGATACCGTCTTGCACCTTCCTACGTTTCCCTGTACACACACTTAGTTTTCCCTTTCTCCTGCCCATTCTCGAGTAGATGTGGAGCAATTAATTGAATTGAAAATAAATATTTATGGTTAATTATATTTTTGTCATTTTTCATAACTGAAGGTGTCAGTCTCATCAGAGGCTAGGTCATGAAATTGTCTAGTTCATCAAAGCTCGCGAAGAGTTCCTCTCTCTCTCAAAATAGCTGTCATTTCCCATTGCTCTCAATGAGAGTAGAGCCAAGCTGTCCTTGTGTTAGTGGCCTGTACTGTCAGGAGGCAGTGAAACTCTGTCCCATTGAGAATGATGAGAGAGAGAGAGAGAGAGAGAGATGGCTTTATCAAAATGGCCATCAACTGAGAGCAGCTTTGGTGTCAGTCCCATTTAGAACAATGAAAAATGGCAGCCATTTTGAAAGAGAGCAGTTTGTCGAATTCTCCAGAAGAACATTATTCATCCTGTGCTAAAGGAGAAACTTTCAGTTATGAAGTATAACTGGAGGAAAAAAAACTAATCCCCCTCTTCCTTTCTTCAAATGTAGTTGATATATTAAGTTTCAGTACGTTTTAACTGTATGGAAAATTTCCCAGTATTTTGTTTCCCAAAACATGGTCTAGCACCTGATGCACAGTTGTTTTAAAGGATTTATTTTTAAGTTAAAGTTAATTTTAATTTTAAGTAATAAAATAATTAATTTACTAGTGAATTCTCAGAAACTTCATGTTCCAAATAAGTTCTGTAAATTGCGGGGGATATGTTGCATTTGTTGCTTTAAGTTCAAAGCTCAGCTAAACCTTAACTGTGGAACCATACGTAGGGCTTCCAAAATATTTTATTTCTAATTTTTGTTCTGGGGATTTTGCTCTTGGCTCCCTCTCCCTTGACTTGAGGACAGTGGCATGGTAGGTGGAGGGATGATGTCCTCCTGATGAGCCCAGTTAGACATGTTCTTGTAGCTTAGCTCAGCGTTATGGGAGGAGAGAAGAGAATCTTGGCCAGTTGGCTGCTGCATGAGCCTGCAGCCCTGTATGTGTGAGCTTCTCCTATGGTTAGCTTCATATTAAAGACCCCTGTGGGAGCTGAAAGAACATGGATGGCTTTCAAGAAGCCATATGCTACTTTACTAACAGCCTCAAAAGTACGTCTGTATTTGAGGGCAGATACAGACCTTGTCATGTAACTCTGGCTTGGTCTACATTTAAATTAGGTTGACCCAGCTATGGAACCCAACCCCCAGGGCAGATGTGGCTGTGCTGATGGAAGATTTCTTCTGTCAACTTAGCTACCACCACTCAGAGAGGTGGATTACCTATAGCAATGGAAAAAACAGTGGTTCTCAACCAATTTACCATAGTGGGATGCATCCAATACTACCTGTATGGCCCTGAGGATGTCACATGAGCTACAGCTGTGTGCTGATTGGGCCGCAGGTTGAAAACCACTGGGAAAAAAAAAACCCATTCAGTTGCTATAGAAAACATCTACATTAAGGTGCTACAACAGAACAGCCGCAGTGCTGTAGCAGTGTTGCTGGACTGCCTGTACTGTAGATGTGGCCTTTCTCTTACCTGTTACCCACTCCTTCTCTGCTCTGGCGTTGGAGTAGGCTGGGCCTCTCTAAAGTGTGGAAGCACTAAGTTACTTCCTTTATTGTATTTTATGCTGATTTTTTTTTTTTTTTTTTTTATCCTGGTATAAAGCTTTTGTTGTAACAGTTAACGCATTCTTCAGAGGATTATTAACTTCCTAATATTGACAAACTGCTCCTAAATGTTATGTATTTACTGCAGGAAATGCCAGATGTCCTGGAATGTAATGTAGATCAGGCAATGGAAAAGATAAATCCTGAAGAAAGGGAAGAATTGAAAGTGTCAGGTAAGGAACGAAAACATGTACTCTTGCTTTGCAGAATATACTTTAAATTTAGGGAACTTAAAAGAACTAAATAGCTTTGCTCTGGCTATTTGTTTACTTGAGTTTTATAGCAGGATCTGTTCAGTGGGAGCAGGGCTTGTGTCTTAAGTTTCTTCATGAATATTAATTAAATAGAGAAGAGTGTTTCTGGGATGGGACGAGGAGGAAAAGAGGAGAGTGGAAATGAGAGAGGAAAAGAAATTCTGGAAAAGGACATACTGAGTAACCTGATGAGACATCATGTGCCCTACTGTTCAAACATGATTGAGAGTATGTCTGCACAGGATAAAAAAAAACAATGGGTGGCCCAGGTCAGCTGACTTGGGCTTGTGGCGCTTGGGTTCTGGGTCTGAAAAATTGCTGTGTAGAGGTTCAGGCTCGGACTGGAGCCTAAGCTCAGGGTCCCTGAGAGGGTGGAGGATCTGAAAGCTTGGGCTCCCGCCCAACATCTACACAGCAATTTTTAGTCCCTTGAGCTCAAGCCCTGCAAGTGACCCAGGCCAGCTGCAGCCATGCTCCAGGGCTTTTTATCCCCATGTAGATATACAGTGAGATTCAAAATACTAGAATTCCATTCCCATCTTTTTGACTCACTTTGGTCAAGTCATTTGATTTCTCTGTCTCAGGCAGGTCATGTCTACTTGGGCAAATTGTATTGATTTAACAAAATTGGTTTAGAAATGGATTTAGTTAATGGGTGAATCCTCCTGATAAACACTCTTAGGCTGGTGAGATTTACATTCATGTAACTAAACTGATGTAGGGTGTGTGGGATAGCACTGCTCCAGCAATCCTTAGCTGCTGGAACAGTCTTCGGGTCTGTTGCTGCAAGGGGCTGGTGTACATGTAGCTTGAGCAGCAGTTGAACTAAATCCTTAGGTCTGGTCTGTACTAGGAAGTTAGGTTGGTATTGCTCAGGGGTGTGAAATGATGCAGTGCAGACAGTGCTAGGTCGATGGGAGAATTCTATCTCTTGGGGTGATGGAGTACCTACTCTGATGGGAGACCTCCACCTTCCCCCACCCAGGTGGGGTAGGTAATGTCTTCACTGAGGAGCTGAAGAGGTTTATATGTAGACATACTCTTAGTTTTTAACAAAACTGAGGCTTGGTCTACCCTACACAGTTAGGGCGACATAAGGCAGCTTATGTCTACCTAATTATATCAATGTCTACGCTAGAATGCTGCTTCTGCTGAAGTAAGTGGCCTGCTACACTGACATCATAACTTCACCTCCACAAGAGATGTAGTGTTTGTGTGGATATAGTTAGGGTGACGCAGTGTCCCTGTTGAGGCTGCTGTCACTCACATTGGGGGTTGGCTGTCATTCTTGTCAGTTTCATGGCTGCTATTCTCTCTACTCTGGGAGGG
>NW_020693177.1:0-6589 GCF_002925995.2 Terrapene triunguis
ATACACATGCTACCATCTGTGGATGTAAAAATGAACACTGAGTTGAGACCTTTTTAATTCTTTATTTTTTTATGGCATTTTTTCCCTTTTCTTTTTTTTTTTTTTTTTTTTTTTTTAATGTTGAGGTAAACAAGTGTTTGCTTTTCTATAGATAATCATCAAAATGTATTAGGAGCCTCTTTTATTTTAGCATTTTACTCTCCTGTATAAGTCTCTCATTCTTCCCTTTGCTTTTCTTACATTTTGCATCATTTTAACATTCTACAGCTTTTCTTCATGCTCCCCATTCAATCACATTAATGAGTCAAGAATTTATTTGTCTTTTCTGATCTTTATTTATCATCCTTACTTTCTTTGACCTCATCTACTTACAATACCCCAGTTTAGTTCTCGTATAAGTTTGCACTGTTCAGGTGTTTTGATTTAAGTTACGTTCTCTCCATCATGTTGCTTCCTGTGATCAAGCATTTTATAGTAAAAGCCTCTGAAATTATTTTTTATTAATGATAATGATTCTTATTCTCAACTATAATTCTTACAGGACATAATGTTCTTGAATCAACCACATGCTCTCCTTTTCCTAAAAAACAACTCTTCCTAAACCCTTCCAAACAATCTAGGGCAGTGGTTTACAACCTTTTTTCATTTGTGAACCCCTAAAAATTTTCAAATGGAGGTGTGGACCACTTAGGAAAACTTAGACATAGTCTACGGACCCCCAAAGGTCTGCTAACCAGAGGTTGAAAATTACTAATATAGGTTACTCAAGTATTTAAGCCTTATTTTCTGCCTCCACAAGACTTAATTTAAGCCTCTGATGCACCTACCCTTACTGAACCTCTTATTTCCTTCCTCATGCTTCCTGTATATATAAATACGAACTTCATATTATCTGAATGGAATTTAACTCTGTTTCCTGATGTTTTCCATTTTTACTTTATTTTTAAACCCTTTCTTATGCCACCTGTTTATAGTACTACATATACCCCTCTTGTGTCACTGCCTGTTTGTTTCAGCTGTTCTTTCCTTCTCATGCTTACCGCAGAGCCTCACATATTCTCTTACCCCTTTTACCTCTACTGTGAAGTCCCCCACATATTTCTATCTGGTTTCTCACCAGAACATTGGCAGCCCTTCTGCATTAATTCCATCTGTTCCAAAAAGAGACTTAATACCCAACATCTGCTTATCAGTTATTCTGACATGCATTTTTGCGAAGATAGGATAGACAATCAATACTCCAATACTGTCCGCATACAATGCCTTCACAAAACTTAGAGCTAGATGGAGGCTATAATTTTCAAAAGCACCCAAGTCCTATTTTCAAAAAAAATGATATAGACCTTTAGGAAACTACATTTCACTGAAAGTCAGTAGGACTCACGCTCCTAGGAGCCTGAGGCCTGGTCTACACTACGAGGTTAGGTCGACTTTAGCCGCGTTAAATCGACTTAAGCCTGGACACGTTTACACTACGAAGCCCTTTCTTTCGACTTAAAGGGCCCTTTAAACCGGTTTCTTTACACCACCTCGAGGAGGGGATTAGCGATAAAATCGGCCTTAGGGGGTCGGAATTGGGTTAGTGTGGACGGAATTCGACATTATTGGCCTCCGGGAGCTATCCCACAGTGCTTCATTGTGACCGCTCTGGACAGCACTCTCATCTCAGATGCACTGGCCAGGTAGACAGGAAAAGCCCCGCGAACGTTTGAATTTCATTTCCTGTTTGCTCAGCGTGGAGAGCACAGGTGACCATGCAGAGCTCATCAGCACAGGTAACCGTGATGGAGTCCCAGTCCCAGGATCGCAGAAGAGCTCCAGCCTGGACCGAACGGGAGGTACGGGATCTGATCGCCATCTGGGGAGATGAATCAGTGCTCGCCGAACTCCGAAGCAGTAAAAGAAATGGCAAAACATTAGAAAAGATCTCCAAGGCCATGAAGGACAGAGGCCATAACAGGGACGCACAGCAGTGCCGCGTGAAAATTAAGGAGCTAAGGCAAGCCTACCACAAAGCCAGAGACGCAAACGGAAGGTCCGGGGCTGAGCCGCAAACATGCCGCTACTACGCGGAGCTGCATGCCATTCTAGGGGGTGCAGCCACCACTAGCCCAAGCGTGTGCTATGAGTCCCTCGCTGGAAACAGGGAAGCGGGTTCGGCGGACGAGGAAGATGAGGATGGAGAGAACATAGATAGCTCACAGCAGCAAGGAAGCGGAGAAACCAGTTACCCCAACAGCCAGGATATGTTTGTCACCCTGGACCTGGAACCAGTAACCCCCGAACTCACCCAAGACCCTGAGGGCACACAGGGGACCTCTGGTGAGTGTACCTTTGTAAATATTACACATGGTTTAAAAACAAGCGTGTTTAATGATTAATGATTAATTTGCCCTGGCAATCGCGGCCAGTACAGCTACTGGAAAAGTCTGTTAACGTGTATGGGGATGGAGCGGAAATCCTCCAGGGACATCTCCAGAAAGCTCTCCTTCATGTACTCCCAAAGCCTTTGCAAAAGGTTTCTGGGGAGGGCTGCCTTATCCCGTCCGCCATGGTAGGACACTTTACCACGCCAGGCCAGTAGCACGTAGTCTGGAATCATTGCATAACAAAGCATGGCAGCGTATGGTCCCGGTGTTTGCTGGCATGCAGACAACATCCATTCCTTATCGCTCTTTGTTATCCTCAGGAGAGTGATATCATTCACGGTCACCTGGTTGAAATGGCGCAATTTTATTAAGGGGACATTCAGAGGTGCCCCTTCCTGCTCTGCTGAACAGAAATATTCCCCGCTGTTAACCACGCGGTGGGGGGGAGGGGTGAAGTGACCATCCCAGAGAATTGGGTGTGTGGGGGAGGGGAGTTAGTTGGGTTTGTGCTGCATGTTAAACCTGAAACCGCAGCCCCTCCTTTTACATTGCAAACCCATTTTAAATGGCCAACCCAACGGGTGCTTGGTATGGTTAATGAGAGCAGTACTGTTTTAAAGCATCCCCACTTGTTAACAAGGTTAAAAAAGCCATGGCTGCCTGCAAGCTGAAATCTGTGGCCTGGCACTGCGTGAGTGATCTCTCACACCAAACCGGCAGGCCCTCAATATAAGAGGAAAAATGCGACCTTGTAACGAAAGCACATGTGCTGTGTGATGTGAACAGCAAAATCTAACGTGAAAGAGTGTACCCATTGTTCTCTAAAATGGATCTTTTTTAAACAACTCTCCCTTCTCCTCCACCAGCTGCAAATGTTTCACAGAGGCTAGTGAATATTCGAAGAAGGAAGCGAAGGACGCGTGACGAAATGTTCACTGAACTACAGACTGCCTCCCACGCTGACAGAGCACAGCAGAATGCGTGGAGGCAGTCAATGACTGATTTTAAAAAAGCCCAATATGAGCGAGAGGAGAGGTGGCGTGCTGAATCGCGGGCTGAAGAGGAGAAGTTGCGTGCTCAAGAGGAGAAGTTGCGTGCTGAAACGCGGGCTGAAGAGGAGAAGTGGCGTCAACTTGTACTCAGAAAGCAAGAGTCGATGCTCCGGCTGCTGGAGCATCAAAGTGATATGCTCCTGCGTATGGTTGAGCTGCAGGAAAGGCAGCAGGAGCAGAGACCGCCGCTACAGCCCCTCTGTAACCAACAGCCCTCCTCCCCAAGTCCCATTGCCTCCTCACCCAGACGCCCAAGAACACGGTGGGGGGGCCTCCGGCCACCCAATCACTCCAGCCTAGATGATTTCCAGTGCAATAAGTTTTAAAGTTTTAAAGTGCACTGTGTCCTTTTCCTTCCCTCCTCCCCCACCCATCCAGGCCTACCTTTGCAATTATCCCCCTAGTTGTGTGCTGAATTAATAAAGAATGCATGAATGTGAAGTAACAATGACTTTATTGCCTCTGCAAGTGGTGCTCGAAGGGGGGAGGGTAGTAGGGGAGGGTGGGGTTGTTGGTTTACAGGGAAGTATAGAGTTAACCGGGTGGGGGGGTGTAGGGGCGGAGGGTTCATCAAGGAGAAACAAACAGAAGTTTCACTCCGTAGCCTGGCCAGTCACAAAACTGGTTTTCAACGCTTCTCTGATGCGCACCGCGCTCTGCTGTGCTCCTCTAACCGCCCTGGTATCTGGCTGCGCGTAATCAGCGGCCAGGCGATTTGCCTCAACCTCCCACCCCGCCATAAATGTCTCCCCCTTACTTTCACAGATATTGTGGAGCGCACAGCAAGCAGCAATAACAATGGGGATATTCTTTTCGCTAAGGTCTGAGCGAGTCAGTAAGCTGCGCCAGCGCGCTTTTAAACGCCCAAATGCACATTCCACCACCATTCGGCACTTGCTCAGCCTGTAGTTGAACAGGTCCTGACTCCTGTCCAGGCTGCCTGTGTACGGCTTCATGAGCCATGGCATTAAGGGGTAGGCTGGGTCCCCAAGGATAACGATAGGCATTTCAACATCCCCAATGGTTATTTTCTGGTCCGGGAAGAAAGTCCCTTCCTCCAGCTTTCGAAACAGAAGAGAGTGCCTGAAGACGCGAGCATCATGTACCCTTCCCGGCCAGCCCACGTTGATGTCGGTGAAACGTCCCTTGTGATCCACCAGGGCTTGCAGCAGCATTGAAAAGTACCCCTTGCGGTTTATGTACTCGGTGGCTTGGTGCGCCGGTGCCAAGATAGGGATATGGGTTCCGTCTATCGCCCCACCACAGTTTGGGAATCCCATTGCAGCAAAGCCATGCACTATGTCCTGCACGTTTCCCAGAGTCGCTACCCTTGATATCACCAGGTCTCTCATTGCCCTGGCAACTTGGATCACAGCAGCCCCCACAGTAGATTCGCCCACTCCAAATTGATTCCCGACTGACCGGTAGCTGTCTGGCGTTGCAAGCTTCCACAGGGCTATCGCCACTCGCTTCTCAACTGTGAGGGCTGCTCTCATCCTGGTATTCTGGCGCTTCAGGGCAGGGGAAAGCAAGTCACAAAGTTCCATGAAAGTGCCCTTACGCATGCGAAAGTTTCGCAGCCACTGGGCATCGTCCCAGACCTGCAACACGATGCGGTCCCACCAGTCTGTGCTTGTTTCCCGGGCCCAGAATCGGCGGTCCACGGCATGAACCTGCCCCAGTAACACCATGATTTCCACATTGCTGGGGCCTGTGCCTTGTGAGAGGTCCATGTCAATTTCCTCATCACTATCGTCGCCGCGCTGCAATCGCCTCCTCCTCAGCTGGTCCTGGTTTTGCTTTGGCATGTCCAGGAGGCTCTGCATATACTCCAGGACAATGCGCGTGGTGTTCATAGTGCTCATAATTGCCGCGGTGATCTGAGCGGGATCCATGATCCCAGTGATAGCTATGGCGTCTGGTCTGAAAAAAGGCGCGAAACTAGTATCTAAAGACCAGGGGAAGAAGGGAGGGAGGGAGGGAGGGGCGAGTGACGACATGGCGTACAGGTACAGGGAATTAAAATCAAGAAAGGTGGCTGTGCATCAGGGAGAAATACAAACAACTGTCACACAGAATGCCCCCCCCCAGAGATTGAACTCCTAAGCCTGGGTTTAGCGGGCCGTTGATTTGACGGAGGGAGGGGGGAAGGAAATGAATACAGAACAAATCTATTTTTTACATCTTAAGACGACAGTGCAGCATGACTGATAGCCCTCGGCATTGTCTGGGTGCTTGGTAGCAATGTAACCCTACGTGTGCCAGCCACATGTCTGCCAGCACCCAGATCGCCCTCGGCCTTTTCTGGGTGCTTAGCAGACAATACTTGGCAGAAAATAGTATACTACGACTGGTAGCCATCATCGTCCAACGAGGACGGTTAAAGGCAAGGGGTTGCTGCTGTGTAGCAATATATGCTGTACAGTAGCCAGAAGGATCAGTAAAGGCGCTCAGGCTACAATAATCTATGAGCATTTCAGGCAACATGTAAATTTGTCCGACGAGGACGGTTACCAGTCGTAATAAACCATCTACTGCCAAAAGGCAAGGGGCTGGTGCAATGCAGCCCTACGGCTGCCAGCCCCACAGCTACCAGCATCCCGATCGCCGATGAAGGCTACCAGTCATGCTGCACCGTCTACCGCCAAAAGGCAGTAAGCTGCTGCTGCTGTTTAGCAATGCAGTCCCACGTTTGCCGGCACCCGGAAGACATATGGTGACGGTGAGCTGAGCTGAGCGGGCTCAATGCTTGGCGTGGTATGTTGTCTGCACAGGTAACCCAGGTAAAAAGGCGCGAATCTATTGTCTGCCGTTGCTGTGACGGCGGGGGAGGGGCCTGACGCAATGTACCCAGAACCCCCCGCGGCACTGCTTTGCATCATTCGGGCATTGCGATCTCAACCCATAATTCCAATGGGCGCCGGAGACTCCGGGAACTGTGGGATAGGTACCCATAGTGCAATGCGCCGGAAGTCGACGCTAGCCTCGGTACTGTGGACGCGGTCCGCCGACTTCATGCACTTAGAGCATTTTATGTGGGGACACACACAATCGGCTGCATACAACCGGTTTCTATAAAACCAGCTTCTATAAATCCGACCTAATTTTGTAGTGTAGACATAGCCTAAGACACTTTTGAAAATGGGACTTACACTATTAAAAATTGTA
>NW_020693178.1:0-2662 GCF_002925995.2 Terrapene triunguis
GGGGGCAGGCGGGGGTAAGCAGCATGGTAAGAGGCCAGGGCCAGGGGGTTTGGATAAGGGGCAGGGGCAGGGAGTCCCGGGGACAGGGAGGGGGGGCTTGGATGGGCCAGAGGTTGTGGGGGGCGGTCAGGGGACATGGAATGGGGGAGTTAGGTAGGGGGGAAGGAGGAGGCGGGGCCAGGGGGAACCTCAGAGCTTCTTGTGGGGGCCCCTGTGGGGCCCGGCAAATTGCCCCACTTGCCCCCCGGCAGCCCTGGAGCTCTCAGCCCCCCCCCCGCCCCCTTACCTTGCTGGTGGCTACTCAAAGCAGCAGGTCTGGGGAGCTGAGCTGCCAGCGGCTAGGCATGCTGCAGCTCTGGGGGAGGGGGGAAAGCAGGGGAGGGACCGGGGAGGTCCCAGCTAGGACTCCTGGGAGCTTAGGTGGGAGACAGGACGGTCCCGCCAGGCCGGATGTGGCACACGGACCTGAGTTGTTTGTCCAACCCCCGGCCCTTTAACTGTCGGTTCTCCACTGGCGTCTAATTTTAGCAACCAGTTCTTGTGAACTGGTGCGAACTGGCTCCAGCTCACCACTGCACTGCTCCACAACATGCATTCTATTACACAACACAACATGCACTCCACTGCACAAGAGCACACTGATCAACAACACAACACATTGCTCCACAACATGCACTCTACTACACTACAAAACACAACACTCCCCAACATGCACTCCACTGCACTACAACATACACTCTACTACACAACACAACATGCACTCTAATACACTTCACAACAATACACTGCTCCACAACACAGCAACATACTGCTCCAAAACATGTACTCTACTCCACTCCACAATACACCACTTCAGAACATGCACTCCACTACAACACACTGCTCCACAACATGTACTTTACTACACAACACAGCACACTGCTCCACAACACAACACACTGCTCCACAACACACATTCTACTACATATCAACACCCTGCTGTATAGCCACACACTCTACCACACTACACACCAACACACACCGACCCGAGACAGCCCCTGCCTCCCTTACCTTGGGTCCCCCCGCAGAGCAGTGCCAGGGCCCAGGCCAGGACACACGTGGCTGCGGGTGAAACCATTGTCCCATCCTCACTGCTCCAGCCCCAGAGCCCCAGCCCCATATATACAGCCTCCCTTGGGGCTCCTCCCCTTGGCCACCCCCTAGAGGATTTCCTGCTCGCCAGATGGCTTGCCACCGCACCACCCTGCCACGCCCATGGCAAATCATGAACCCTCTGCTTCCTGAAACCCAAGCTCCCTGGATGCCAGATCCTGTCCCACCCTGCCGGCTTTGGAGCACTCTACACACCTCACTCCTTGGTCATGACTGTTGTAGCCCAGAGGTCCAGCTTACCTCGGGTTTGCATTATATTCTGCTTGATTATATTCAGCAGTATATAGACAGGCTTGGCTCCTGTAAGACATTGGCTTCAGCAGCTAGCATGAGGCTTGAGGCCTTTGGCATAGATAAACGTAGGTAACGGATAAGTTTTGGGGAACTGGAAGAATGTAAGGGGGGATAATGACATCAGCCAACCACAGAAACTTGAACTGACACCAGCTTCTGGGAGGTTTTGGACAGAACATCTGACTATAAGATTGCCATGAGAGGGGAGATTGCCACCCCAGAAACCCGGCCAGCCTGGGGTCAGTTGTCCCTGAGCCACTTCCTCCCCTCCCCTTGGGGTGTACCTGGATCCATGGGGGTCCTCCATTTCCTCAGGGTACAAGGCCAGTGGCCGGCCCAGCGACTTCTCAGTGCCTTGGTCAGCAGGTGGCTCCAGAAGCTCTTGCCAGTCCTCGGCTCGGCGGGGTTCTGCTATGCAGCACAGTTTCCCCTAGCACTCCCTGGGGCCCTGGGGCCAGCACTGACTGCTGGGGAGAGCGCCCCCTACTGAGTCCCCACCCCCCTCCCTATGAGCACAACGCCTCATATTATATACATTATGGAATGAAATTGGAGAGAGTCCAGCGGAGAGCAACAAAAACGACTAGGGGGCTGGGGCACATGACTTATGAGCAGTGGTGAGCTGGAGCCGGTTCGCACCGGTTCACAAGAACCGGTTGCTAAAATTAGACGCCGGTGGAGAATGGACAGTTAAAGGGCCGGGGGTTGGACAAACAACTCCAGTCCGTGGGCCACATCCGGCCTGCGGGACCGTCCTGTCTCCCACCTAAGCTCCCAGGAGTCCTAGCTGGGACCTCCCCCACCCCCTCCCCTGCTTCCCCCCCTCCCCCAGAGCTGCAGCATGCCTAGCCGCCGGCAGCTCAGCTCCCCAGACCTGATGCTTTGAGCAGCCGCCAGCAAGGTGAGGGAGTGGGGGGGGGGCTGCGAGCTCCGGGGTGCCGGGGGGGGGGGGCAAGTGGGACAGTTTGCCCCGGGCCCCGCAGAGGCCCCCACAAGAAGCTCTGAGGTTCCCCCCGGCCCCGCCTCCGCCTACCCCCCTACCTAACTCCCCCATTCCCTGTCCCCTGACCGCCCCCCAGAACCTCTGGCCCATCCAAGCCCTCCCTCCCTGTTCCCGGGACTCCCTGCCCCTGCCCCTTATCCAAACCCCCTGGCCCTGGCCTCTTACCATGCTGCTTACCCCCGCCTGCCCCCTCTCCCGGAGTGGCCCTGGACA